>NW_024583386.1:6868-8313 GCF_018398535.1 Haplochromis burtoni
AGGGTGTTGATGTCATTAGACCACACCCCTTCTCATTACAGAGATGCACATCACCTAATATGCTTAATTGGTAGTAGGCTTTTGAGCCTATACAGCTTGGAGTAAGACAACATGCATGAAGAGGATGATGTGGACAAAATACTCATTTGCCTAATAATTCTGCACTCCCTGTAAGGCCTTAGTTAAGATGTGGCCTGATTTTTTTAAGAGTTTGCATGTAAGGAGAAGGACTTTGAATTTTTTTTTGAATTTAACTGGGAGTCAATGAAGAGAAGCCAATATGGGATAAATATGATCTCTCTTTCTGGTCCCTGTGAGCATTCTTGTGGTAGCATTTTGGATCAACTGAAGGCTTTTCAAGGAGTTTTTAGGACAGTCCGATAATAAGGAAATATCATAGTCTAGCCTTGAAGTTTTACATGTAAGAAATAGTTTTTCAACAATACTCTGAGAGAGGATGTTTCTAAAAAGTTATTATGCAAATGCAAGACAGCAGTCCTACATATCTGTTTAATATGCACATTAAAACTGTGTGCCTATCTCAATTTGGAAGCAGGAAATTAGAGTTATCCAGGTCTTTAAAAGTCATGGTCCTGGGTCATTTGACCCAGTGATTTGTGTTTTCCTGTGTTTTTTGTTTATTTTGTACTATAACTTATGTATAAAGTTCACTTTGTTAGTCTTTAGTTTACTCACTAAGAGTCTAGTTATCCTGTTTTGAGTTTCTTGTGCTCCTTGTTTGGTTCCCTGGTTATTTAGTAGTCTCCCCCTGTGTAGTTGCCCTCTGTGTCTCCCTCTGTGTGTTTATATAGTTATGTAAGTTTTTGTTCCGTGTTTCCCCATCTCGTCATGTCTGTGCTCTCCCCCATGCTCCTCCATATTCTCTCTCTCCCCCTTCAGTCTGTGTTTCTGTGCATTTCCTGTTTTACTTTGGAGGTCCGTGTTTCTGGTCATGTATTCTGTTTGGTTTCGTCCCTGCCTCGTCATGTTTGATTAGTGTCAGCTGTGTTCCCTGCCTGTTTGCCTCTTCAGCATTTCCTTGCGTGTGTGTGTGTATTTATAGCGTGTGCTGCCCCTTACTTCATGTCAGGTCGTCTGCGTTTTCTTCAGTGTTGCCTCTGTGTGTCATTCCCTCCATGTCTCTGGTATTCTAGGTTCAGGTTAGTTTTCCCTGTATAGGTTTAGTTAGCGTCTCACGGTTTTCCTTTGCTTTTGTTTTGTAGTGTTTCTGCAGCTAAAATAAAGGCTTGTTTTCTGTTGAATCGTTCCTCTGTATCCGTGTCTGCGTTTGGATCCACACCTCTCTCTCTGCCCGATTTCCGTCCACAAATCGTGACATTGAGACCTTCCCGTTAATAAGTAATTTGTGTGTCATCTATGTAAGGACAAGAAAGGCGAAATTGACAGAACAAGACACCCCTCTTAATCTTATATTTACAATATTA
>NW_024583386.1:40294-56668 GCF_018398535.1 Haplochromis burtoni
AGCGGGCATCGATGGCAATTAATGCAAGTGGTGTCTCAGACAAGCAGGCTAATGAGTTTTAATATACATGCAGGTGAGGTAGAGCTGAGTCACTGAAGCCCTTAATGAACCCATGACAGCCTAATTAGCCACAATTTGCAATTCTAGGATGCTAATCAGAGTAACTGAAATGCACACATCTTTGTATGAATGAGTCTTTTTAAATACTGCAATCTGCTGCCTTGATTGATGATTGCCTATCTTTTTTTCTCACTCACTTTCTCTTTACTCTATCCAGATTGTTTCTCAACCAGCTAAGTCTATAACATTGTGAAAGATGTTTTGATTGTCAACAATCCAACACACACACACACACACACACACACACATGCACCCCCAAATTCCCATACGCCCCCATACGCTCATACTCAAACATATATTTCTATACCTTGAGCAACCCCCACCCTGAAGTGGACTCCACCACTTGTTTAGAGAGACACTGGTAAGTGGAATATAAATATAAATTTCAATATTAGAGAAAGATAACACAAGTAAAAATAAAATGCATTTTCTAAATTAAAGTGTCTATTGTTAAGGGGGAAAAAAATCCAAACCTGTATGGCGTTGTGTGAAAAAGCAGTTATTAGTGACCTAATAACTGTTTCCCCTCAGCAGGAACAACTGCAATTAAGTGTCTGTGATAAACAACTTTATTTAGAAACAATACTAATGTTCCTCTTCATAACTACACTATTAATAAACCATAATTCCCTCCACACTCACCACCAAGCTGGAGCATCTGGGACTCAGCTCATCTATGTGTCAGTGGATCTCCAACTTCCTAACTGGCAGACCACAGGCAGTAAGGATGGGCGGACATGTCTCAGCCTCCACCACTCTCAGCACTGGAGCCCCCCAGGGGTGTGTTCTGAGCCCCCTGCTGTACTCTTTGTACACATATGACTGTGTGGCCACTACCAGCTCCACCACCATCATCAAGTTTGCTGACGACACCGTCGTGGTGGGCCTGATCTCTGATAACAACGAGACGGCCTACCTGAAGGAGATTAGGAATCTGGAGAACTGGTGCCAGAGGAACAACCTCCTTCTAAACGTCAGTAAGACAAAGGAGCTGATAGTGGACTTCAGCACTAAGCAGGAGAGGAACTACCAGACCCCCGTCATCAACGAGTGCCCAGTGGAGAGAGTGGACAGCTTCAAATACCTCGGAGTTCACATCACGCAGGACCTGTCATGGTCCTGTCACATCAACACCGTGGTGAAAAAGGCCCGACAGCGTCTCTACCACCTCAGACGCTTGAGAGACTTCCAACTGCCCTCCAAGGTGCTCAGGAACTTTTACTCGTGCACCATAGAGAGCATCCTGACGGGAAACTCTTCCACCTGGTTCGGGAACAGCACCATGCAGGACAGACGAGCTCTACAGAGGGTTGTGTCATGGTCCTGCGACCATGACTCAGTGACTTTATGTTTATGTACTTATTGTTATTACTTTCATTATTATTCATGGCTGTTTTGGGATGGTTTGTGTTTGGGATTTTAGACACTGGGTTCTGGGTTTGTGCTCCCTCTGTTGGTCCTGGGTTAGAGACAGTGTAGACAGCGTACCCACCTTCGTGGTAACGGATCCTTCGCAAGTGGGCGTCTACAAACCCTCTGTAAAACCGAGAGACTGTTTCTCTGCCGCTCCTTCTGAGCCAGGACATTACCACCATTCTCCGGCTCAGTTCTGTGTCCGGCCACAAGCTCTCAGGTCTGTGGCTCAACCGTTAGCCTCCCTACGGACACAATCACCGGTTCTGCCGCCGCTCCAGTTAGCCACTCAGCCACCACCACCGCTAGCCTCGCTACGACCCATAGTTCAGTTAATGGCTGAGTCACAACATTCACACTGTTTTTCCACCGCTGTTTCTAAGCAGGGAGATGAACTGTTTTACAACGGACCTGTTCCTCAAAAGCTGGCAACTTAGAGACTGTTGCTCACTCCGGGGCTTCCCCAGAGGCTGGGTTACTGCCCTCAGCTTACTCTGGACCCCTGGAGGCCAAGTATGCCAGCTGTGAACTGCACCGGGCTGTCACTGCCTGAGCAGGGTCAGTGCTCTGCGCAGCTGCAGCCCTCCGTACGTGCGCCAGAGGCCCACGTGCCTACTGGTTTTGTTTCAAATGTGCCAGAGGCCCACGTGCCTACTGGTTCTTTTTCATGCGTGCCGGAGGCCCGCGTGCCTCCTAGTTTTGTTTCATGTGTGCCAGAGGCCCACGTGCCTCCTAGTTTTGTTTTGTGTGTGCCGGGGGCCCCGGTGCCCGCTGGTTCTGAGGCTGTTTTTGCTGGGGGGCCCGAGGAGCCCGTCCAGCCTCCTGCTTCGCCTGCTGGGGGGCCCGAGGAGCCCGTCCAGCCTCCTGTTCGCCTGCTGGGGGGCCCGAGGAGCCCGTCCAGCCTCCTGCTTCGCTGCTGGGGGGCCCGAGGAGCCCGTCCGGCCTCATGCCACACCGGCTGCCACGTCGGCTGGGGGGCCCGAGGAGCCCGTCCGGCCTCACCTGTGGCTGCTTCTCCACCTGTGGCTGCTTCTCCACCTGTGGCTGCAGCGCCGCCTCCTGCAGTACCACCACCGGCAGTGCTACCGCCTGCTACGGCCACACCTCAGCCTGAGGACGCATCATCGCCTGGCCCGGCTTCATCCACGCCTGGCCCGGCTTCATCCACGCCTGGCCCGGCATCATCCGCATCGTCTGGTCCAGCATCATCCGCATCGTCTGGTCCAGCATCATCCGCATCGTCTGGTCCAGCATCATCGCATCTTCTGGTCCAGCATCATCCGCTCGTTCATCGTCTGGTCCAGCCTCCGTGTCATCATTCACGTCTGGTCCAGCCTCCGTGTCTTCATTCACGTCTGGTCCAGCCTCCGTGTCTTCATTCACTCTGGTCCAGCTCCAGCTTCAGCTTCAGTATCCTCATCAGCTGCTTCGCTGGTCCAGCCTTCGTGTCTGCATCTTCGTCTGGTCCAGCCTTCGTGTCTGCATCTTCGTCTGGTCCAGCCTTCGTGTCTGCATCTTCGCCTGCAGTAGAGCCTGCAGCATCCGCACCATCGCCTGCAGCAGCGTCTTCCGTGCCTTCAGCCTCGCCTGGCCCAGCCTCGTTTGGGTCTGGACCTAAACGGCCGTTTTCTAGACCGCTGGCTAGGCTACTGGCCGGGCGCCGTCGCCTGACTGGCCGCCGTTGCCTTCCGCACGGCCGGCCCCCGGACCGCCATCGCCTGTGTGGCCGCCGTTGCCTTCCGCACGGCCGGCCCCCGGACCGCCATCGCCTGGTGGCCGCCGTTGCCTTCCGCACGGCCGGCCCCCGGACCGCCATCGCCTGTAGTGGCCGCCGCTGCCTTCCGCACGGCCGGCCTCCTGAACTCTTTACGCGCCGCCGCTGCCTTCCGCACGGCCGGCCTCCTGAACTCTTTACGCGCCGCCGCTGCCTTCCGCACGGCCGGCCTCCTGAACTCTTTACGCGCCGCCGCTGCCTTCCGCACGGCCGGCCTCCTGAACCTTTTGTGCGCCTCCACGGCCTTCTTCGTGGCCGGCCTCCTGAACTGTCCCATCCTGGCCTCCTGTGTTATCGGGCCCCTGGCCGGCCGCCTGAACCGTGCTTCGGACTCTGCTCCCCTGTGAGTTTTGTGAACGTTTGTTTGGGACTCTGGGGCCTTCGTTTTGGTCATGGCCCGGTCCCTCCGTCCTGGGCCCCCTGCCACCCGCCCGGGTCTGGTGGTGTGTTTCTGTGGCTGTCAGGGGCCAGCCCTTGAGGGGGGGGTACTGTCATGGTCCTGCGCCATGACTCAGTGACTTTATGTTTATGTACTTATTGTTATTACTTTCATTATTATTCATGGCTGTTTTGGGATGGTTTGTGTTTGGGATTTTAGACACTGGGTTCTGGGTTTGTGCTCCCTCTGTTGGTCCCTGGTGTTAGTGTTCCCCTGTCTCGTCAGGTTAATCAGGTCCAGCTGTTTCCCCCACCTGTGTGTGATTTCCCAGTGTCTCTTTGTGTATTTATAGTGTGTGATTTCCTCTGCTCCTCGTCGCGTCGTCTGTGTACATACCCTGTGTTCATACCTGGTGTAATCCTCTGCGTGCTCTCCCTGCTGTTCTCCCTTCATGTTCAGGTTTGCCACTCCTCTGTGTAGTTTGTCCCAGTTTAGTTCATCCTTAGTTCTGTTTGCCATCTCCACTTTGTGTTTGTTGTTATCAATAAATCACCCTCACACCTGAATAAGTGCTGCGTTTTGGGTCCTCCTTCCACTCTCCACACGGCCGCTGCCCCGGACCGTGACAGGTTGTGTGATCAGCTGAGCGCACCATCCGCTCCGAGCTCCCTGTCCTGCACTCAATCTACAGCAGGCGGTGCTTGACCAAGGCCAGGAAGATCGTGAAGGACCTCAGCCATCCCAACAACAGACTGTTCTCTCTGCTGAGGTCAGGAAAGTAATTTCGCTCCCTGAAGACCAACACAGAGAGACTGAGGAGGAGGTTCTTCCCGCAGGCAATACAGTCTCTCAATCACACCACCACACAGTACTGACCCACACATATGGTTCTTACACACACACACTGTACATTCTAAACTTTGCTTACACTAATTCAATTAGATGCGTGGTCATCTAATCCAGCGGTCCCCAACCACCGGTACCGGTCCGTGAGTCGTTTGGTACTGGGCCACGAGAGTTGAGGCTCAGGTCTGAAATGTATGGTTTTCAGGGTTTTTATCAGTTTTCAGCGTTATTTTGTTATTGTTTTTATCGTTAACTCGGAGTCTTTTCACGTGTGTTATGAATAAATCTTCTTTTTTTCGGTACCGGTACTAGTTTTATTTTGTTGTATTTATCCGCGACACCTTAAAGGCCGGTCCGTGAAAATATTGTCGGGCATGAAACGGTCTGTGGTGCAAAAAAGGTTGGGGACCGCTGATCTAATCGAATCACCTCATCACTACATCACTTTAAGCACATTTGCACTGCACAAGACACTTACAAATGTGGATTGCACAACACTGGACATTATATTTCTTCATTTCCACTTAATACTGTACAGCTGCTGTTATTGTATATATATATTTATATTTCTTCATACGTTCTTATATATTTCTATACTGTGTATTTGTGTATTGTGTATTTTGTTGTACAGCGCCCTATGACAGCTGGGATAGGCTCCAGCGCCCCCCCGCGACCCTGAAAAGGATAAGCGGAAGCGAATGGATGGATGGATGTATTTTGTTGTACAGTTATTTTATTTTCAACTTTAATTTATATATTTTATCTTATTCTTTCCCAGTTAAATTTACCCTTCATTCTAATTTGTTGTTGTACAGTTATTTTATTTTTAACTTTAATTTTTATATTTTATTTCATTCCTTCCTAGTTAAATTGACCCTTTTTAATTTTCATATTTATTTCCTATCTTATTCATAGCCTTTTTTTTCCCTCTTTAGGTCACGAGCAGTTGTGTAAGCATTTCACTGCATATCATTCTGTGTATGTGACAAATAAAATTTGAATTTGAATTTATGTGAAAACTGCAAAATCAGCCTTTGTCCACATTAAATAGTCATGAATGAATAATGAAATGCTACTTTAATAATGCAATGGTACAGTTTACTAACAAACAGTCTCACAATATGCTTCAGAAAAAACATGAAAAGTAGTACTTTTCTATTTTAGAGTCTTGCCCAAGGATATTGGGCATGTAGACTGGAGCAGCCCGGGATTTCACCACCAACCTTCCAATTAGTAGATGACCTGCTCTACAGCCATCCTTTAAGGCTGTAACAATGGATAACGTTGCACAGGACTGAATTTTGAACAAATACCTTGCAGTCTGTGAGAGTAGGAATACCAAGTAGGATTTCTGGCAGTTATGAAGCTGAGTCCCTTCTTTTCAATTTCAGAAACAATCAAATGGTTCAAATTTCTGCATGGACATTCGTTCACATAACATTTGGGTCACGACTTTGTCAGTCTATCTGTACTTTTGGGGTCATTCTAAAACATACGCACATGACACAAACCTAATTGGGGACATTCATCCAAGTAAAACATTTGGTAACCAGCATGTTGGTCTATTAGTACTTTATTAACACACGGACAATAAAACCCTTACAGGTCATAACTACATAAAATGGCCAGAAGACAGATTGATCATATCAGTAAACTGTCCACCAGCTTTTTCAGACTTATCTACCAGAGTGGTACTAGTACTATCATTAGCTTTTAACACACTGGTAATGCTCTCTGAAATAGTTTTTCAGAGCCCTACTGTACTTTCTTAAGATATGATAATATGTTGAAATAACTTATATTATTAAGCAAAATACAAGATTTCTATTAAAATTAACTGCTGAAAGCTAACCAGATAACAACTTTATATAAAAATTTAGCTTTTTTTGTACCATTAAAATAAAAAAAAATGTAGGAGCTGCTCTTTGTTCTAAGTGCAGTATAGTATATTTTTAAGACAAAATGTGACTGATAATATAAATGTATAGAACAGGTACAGTCATAATAATGGTCTATATTTTTATAGCGCTTAACCCTAACCCTAATGCTCACATATAACATATATAGGTCAATCAGCACTACTACTCAGCCTGCACTGTTAGCATGGGTTCATAGCCAATAGCCTGTACTGTTACATGCACTGTTAGGTGTTAGCCTGTTCTACACATTTTTTTTTAAACTTTCAAAATATTGCAGTACATTTTTGTTAGATTTTTCACATTTCCTATCTATGTCTAAGTAAAAAAGAAATTAAAGTACTTTAAGCACAAACCTGAACTCCAGTGACATTGATCCAAGTTAAAATTTGATCACTTGTCAGCTTATTAGCACTTCTGGGGTCATTCCAAACAGATTCACACACAATACACACCTAATTAGATACAGTGATCCAATTAAAACATTTAGTTACCAGCATGTCAATGTATCAACACTTTTACTCACATTCAGCAGCAGAACACTTCGTGATGTTTTCCTACTCTTCTTTCATGTGAAATGTCATAGTGCATGTGTGCAGGCAGTCATTCTCTCCCGTTTCCCAGAGCGGGGAAGTGGGCAACTCACACAACCTAATTGCAGACACTCAGCTGACTAACATTATGCACCAGTATGTCAATAGTTTTATTGGCATGTGGACAGAAGAACCGTATAGACAATATCTTGATTGGCTGCTAGAAGGAAACTGAAATCATATCAGGAAAGTTTATGCAACTGTATTGAGGATAATCCATTTTGCATGCAATGCCCATGTTGCACTAGCAGTAAGTAACTTTAAATTAGTAACTTAGTTACATTACTAGTTACTTCTATCAAAAGTAACTCAGTTACTTCAAGTTACTCGTTACTTTCAAAGTAACTAGTTACTAAGGAAAATAACTTTGGTTTTACTCAGAATTCTCTTATTAATGTGTTGCTTCCCAAACTGGATACCCAGAAAGGATGCCAGTCTTCTAGCTTGCTTTTTACGTCTAACACAGAAACTGCAGTCGTGTTGCTTTCAATTATACTCAGAACTCGGAAATTCTGCCTTCCAAGTAGGAAGATGTAGGTAACTCCAGACTGCAGATGAGCTGCATACAGGGCTGGACTGGGAAAAAAAACATCGGCCCGGGCATTTTGACTCAAGACCGGCCCACCATTATAGGAAAAACCATAAAGTCTTTAAATGAAAACAAACGTTGTTGTGACAGTGATGTACACTGTCTTGTTGGTATATATGTATCAATCCAATAAACATAAACCTACATCATCCTCCCTATTCTGGTATTCTATTCAGTAATTATCCGAAACCCAAAAACTGCTTGCTCGAGTTAACCTCCTGAACTATCTACAACACATGAGAATAAGAAAGAAAAGTATTTATTTGTGCCCCCCTTTCCCTGTTAATGCCCTACCTAATTCACCCTCATCGCCTCGTCCACTCTGCCTCAGTCACAGCAAGCAAGCCCTCTCACGCCGCCGCAGCGGACGGAGCTTTCTTCAGCCCCACTGCAGCAGCTGCAGTCGCAGCATCGGACTTGTTCCCCCCTCACGTAAACCACCCCTCACCTGCCTCATGCCTGGCAGGAATGTGGTCGGAGGATGAGGGGCCAGTCACCGTTGCTCTGACACCTTCTGTTTTCTCTGCCACTCCCGTTTCTAAGAGAAAGCGGCATTCTCGCCGTCGCCGTCCTTCACCGCAATCGGAATCCAGTTCCTGCTCTGAAGAGCTGGACATTGTGAGTGAACAGAACGATTTTCACCTGGCTTCTTCCACACTGGGAATTTTAAGCTCTGAGCCAGTAAATTCAGAGTCAGTTAACTTTTTGACTGTTAACTCAGAGTCTGTAACGATAGAAACTGATGATCCTAAGATGGCAGACTCTGAGGCTGCCTTTCGGGACTCTGAGCATTCTAATTATCCCTTTTTTGTTTCTTCCAAGTTTGAGAGAATTCAGGAATCAGATGACCTTATTTCAGAGTCAAAAGAAGCTTTGTGTTCTGTAACTGAGAGTGGTGTTTCTGGGATTCATTCTGAAAAGTCTGGGGTTTCTGTTTTCACTTCTCAGCCAAGTTATGTTGATTCTGAGCCACCTGTTTTTGGATCAGTTAATCGTACGACGATGGCTTCGGGAGTACTAGTTAATAGTGAGCTTTCAGATGTAGATTACATATGTGAATCTGTTATGGAATTTTCTGACTTGGACAATCATAATCTCATTCAGGACGTTAAAAATGCTGTTCAAAAGACTATTTGCCGCTTTGCTCAAAAGACAATTTCTCCTACTGCTAAACTAAACCGGGACAGTTCAATTTCCCAGCCAGATTCCACCTATGCTGTTCTGGCTACACCTCATGAGACTTTTGTTCACCCATGTGTTACGCGGCTCACCAGCCAGTTCATTCTGAGGCTGCCTGTGACAAACCTCACGTTTCCATAACCTCTCCTGAGTTAAATTTCACAAGCCCAGAGTATGCTCATTCAAGGACTGTTTGTGTTGCTCATTGTGAACTCTTCAAGACTATGCATTCTGTGACTGTCCAGGTTAAGACCAATCAGGTGTCATCTGCTGTTAACAAGCTGGTAAAAATACTTGGTTTGAACACTGCAGAATTGGTTGCTCAAGTCAAAGTTTTGGTTCCACGATCATGTCTGTATAACCATGCTTTTCAGCCAGTAGCCCTGGACACTATGTGTGCAACTTCCCAGGCTGCATTTTGTAAGACTGTGTTTTATGTTGCTTCACACCCAGTTTATTCAGACACAGCTTGTATGATTTCTCCAGCACCTGTGGCTGCCCCTGAACTCATCTTTTCTAAGGCAGCTAATGTCAACCTGGACAACGTAAGAGTAGCAGTTTTACCAAGGTCAGCCTGCCATAAGTCTCGGTTTTCTAGATCCATGTCTGGTACCATAAACCTGGTTTTCCCTGTGACTGTTACAGCTCCTCTGCTCTGCTCTCTGCATCCAGTTCCAGTTCCCAGGCAAACTATGGCTCCGTTCATCCCTGCACCCATATCTGCTTCTCAGGTGGGGATGACGGGAGCCCGGTCGTTGCCTGTGCCTGTTCTGGTTCCCCGGGTAAGGGCAACTGAGACCCTGCTGACTCCTGCACCCGTTTCAGCTCCTTGGGTGGGAGCAGCGGTGGTCCAGCTAGATCCTGCACCCACACCGGCCCCCAGGGGTAAGGCAGCCAGAACACAGCTCTTCCCTGGACCTGTATCTGTTCTTCAGGTGGGGATGGCTGATGCTTGGCCAGACCCAGTACCCCTCCCTGTTCCCCGGAGAAGAGTAGCTGAGAGTCGGTTACCAGCTCTGTTGCAAGTTCAACAACCATCACTACATTCAGCACGACCATCATCACGACCACCACTACAACTTCTGTTTCTGTCAACTGCCCAGCCGGTAACTCAGCAATTAGTGCGAGCACAGATTCTGCTACCTATGCAGCCAGGGGTCCCAATGGCCCCCTGGCCCTGCATCTGCTCACAGCTGGAGGTGATCCATCCGTATCTCTCAGTATCCGGACCGGCTTCTGGTCTCCCGGCAGCCCAGTCAAAGAGACAACTCTGTCAAAAATGAAGGGTTTAAAACACAACTCAGGGTCACCTACTACCCCCTTTGACTCTACTAGGCCCGCCCCCTTTGGCTGCTGCTGTTTATACTTAAGGGCTAGGCAATCAGAGACTATATGACAGTAAAAACACTGTCTATCTGTTTTGACACCCAACGAGCCTCTAAAGGGCGGCGTTTTCACCGCCTGTCCTCCAACTGACGGTTCAGCCTTGTTAAAAATGGCTTTATGCATCAGGGCAAACTCCTCAGCCAGGACAGCTGGCTCCTGTAGCCACCTTCTGCTCATTCAGATACATCACCATCTGCTCAGGAGCACAGTTCTTAAACTCCTCCAGCAATATTAACTCGCACAGTGACTTAAAGTCTACAACACCTCTTGCCTGACTCCACCTTTCAAACAATATTCCCTTTTCGCTTGCAAACTCAAGAAAGGTTTGTGTAGGAGCCTACGGAGGAACCGGAAACGCTGTCTGTAAGCGTCAGGCACTAATTCATATGCTTTGAGAATGGCACTCTGTACCCTATCATACACTCAACTTGGTGAGAGCTGCATACACCTCCTGCACCTTACCTACCAGTTTACACTGCACCAGCAGAGGCCGAACCTCTTTGGGCCAGTGGGCTATGGCAATACGCATTAAAATATG
This sequence comes from Haplochromis burtoni, assembly GCF_018398535.1. NCBI lineage: Eukaryota > Metazoa > Chordata > Actinopteri > Cichliformes > Cichlidae > Haplochromis > Haplochromis burtoni. The sequence goes on from NW_024583386.1 coordinate 51,028, forward strand.
CCTCTACTTCTGTTTTACGGAATGGTGGAACTAATGCTATATTCTTAACCACATCAAATGCTGGAGGGGCAAGCACCATAACGCTACTCAGCCACGGCCCCTGGAGCCCGAAAGACGGGGCAGGAAGAGGGAGAGAGGAGTGAGAGGGAGAAGAAAAAAAACAGAGCGTTCTCGAACAGGGAGAACCTCCTAGCAACCCATAACAACAACACCCCGAAGGATCTCAGGCGGTGGAGATGATTTAGACCCTTCTTGTAGAGTGCATTTGTATTCATGGACCAATCCAGTTTGTAATTGAGGTGAACACCCAAGTATTTGTACTCCTCCTCCGTTTCAATAGAATACAACTTTATTTATATAGCACATTTAAAACCAAAGGTACATCAAAGTGCTTCACCACAAGGTTAAAACAAAAGATAAAAGATAATAGGCTATAACAGAGTACAAAAAACCCAAAAGGTACAGACAAAATAAGAAGTAAAATGTTAGAGCATAGTTTAGAAGACAAAATTACAGGGTATTCATAAACATAAGGTGGGGGTATTTATACAGTGGGACATTAGTGGAAGATAAGTAATATAAGGGTAAAATATAGGGGAAGTGCACTAACTAACTGAAAAAGCTCAGTCAAACAGGTACGTTTTTAACGGAGATTTAAATGAATAGATGGAGTCCGAGGCACGAAGGCAGGAAGATTGTTCCAGAGGCTTGGGGCTGCCAGGGCAAAAGCACGGTCACCTCTGGTCTTTAGCTGGGATCTAGGCTGAACTAAGAGTAATTGTCCTGATGATCTTAGGGCTCTCCTAGGGGTATATGGACTAAGGAGTTCAGTGAGGTAGCACGGTGCAGTATTGTTTATGATTTTAAAGGTAAGCAACAGAATTTTAAACTTAATTTGGTATTTGACAGGGAGTCAATACAGGTCATCAAGGACTGGAGTGATAGAGGCAAACCTTGGGGTACCAGACAGAAGGCGTGCCGCAGCATTCTGGACAAGCTGCAATCTATGAAAAAAGGTGGAGTGGAGACCAAAGTAAAGGGAATTACAATAGTCTAATCTAGAGGTCACAAAAGCATGGATTCGTTTCTCAAGGTCCTTGTGCGGTATGTAGTGCTTGGCCTTGGAAATTTGACGCAATTGGTAGAAACTAGATTTAACTACAGAGGATACTTGCTTGTCAAACTTAAAGGAGCTGTCAAAGAGAACACCTAAGTTGCTAACAGTGCCAGAGAGAAAGGCGGCAAGGGGTCCAAGAGTGTCAGCAAATTGGCCCCATGAAGTATGGTTGTCGAACAGCACGATTTCTGTTTTCTTCTAATTCAATATAAGAGAGTTGTTGGAGAGCCAATCTTGACCTCTCTCAAGCACTCTAGCAGACAGTTTTGGCTGACTAATGACGAAATGTCATTAGTCAGCCAAAAATAAATTTGAATATCATCAGCATAAAAGTGATAGGAGATATTATACTTCTCAAAAATAGAGCCTAAGGGCAGCATATACCTGAGAGGACTACTTTCTCCAATGCTTTAGACAAGAATGGAAGTTTGGAAATCGGCCTGTAATTTTTCAAGGTTGTTATGATCAAGATTACTTTTATTTTAAAACAGGCTGTACTACCGCATTTTTAAAGACTGTTGGAATGCAGCCGGAACACAATGATAGGATTAAGGATAGGATACTGGGCCCAATTACATCAAAACCATCCTTGACAAAGCGAGATGGGAGGATATCAAGGACAGAGTCAGCATTTCTCAGTTGATCAATTATACGCTTAAGTGTGGGAAGTGACACCAGCTCAAACTGATGAAAAGTCGATGGGCATCCTGAGGTAGGGGGAGGGCTCCTCACTAAGGGATGTAAGGCTTTTAAAGATCTAATTTTATCTGTGAAGTAATTTAAAAATTGTTCACAGAGAGTTGGGGGGCCGCCCACAGCACCTCGGGACAAGGATTTACCACTGAATTAAAGATTTTAAATAACATTCAGGGGTTGTGAGCATTGGTAGCAATAATGTCCAATAGAAGAGCTGCTTTAGCCATTTTAGCAGCATTTTGAAATTCCAAGCGGCTCAAACGTAGTATGTCAAAGGAAACTTGGAGCCTGTCTTTCTTCTATCTCCTCTCGGCTCGACAGCAAGCACGACGTAAGGCACATATAGTGTCATTTAACCTAATTTGAGAGTGACTTCTGGAACGTTTCACCTTAACAGGGGCAACGGCCTCAAGAATATGAGAGCATGTAGATATCAGAGAATTAGCATAATCATCAGTCGTAAGAGATATAGAACAGTCAATTACAGATTCTGCAGAGTAAGCAAAGGCTGCAGAGAAGTTAACCATGGTATCGGGGTTGATTATGCGCAACAGGCATCGGGGACCATCAGAGTGAAGCTTTAATTTGCATAGATCAACTTCAAACAAAACTGGGAAATGGTCAGAAATGCCAATATTGTCAATGTTCTTAATACAAACATCCAGGCCACACGAAAGAACCAAATCAAGAGTATGGCCTTTATAATGGGTAGGTTCGTTTACCCACTGAAACAGGCTAAAAGAGTCAATAAGAGCGAGAAAATCCTTGGCTAATGGATCATCCTTGCAGCAGATATGAATATTAAAATCACCAATAATAAGAGCACAGCCATAGCTTAAGAGGAGAGATCCTAAAAGAACAGCAAAGTCAGCAATAAAAGTCTTATTGTATTTCGGTGGTCGGTAGACCACCTAGCAGGTGTCCAGCCAGTTCCAAAACTTGAACTTCAAAACTGGGGTAGGTAGGGGATGGCAGATGCCGCACATTAAGTTTATGTTTAATAACCGAGGCTAGACCTCCACCTTTACCAGTGGGTCTAGGTGAACTAAAAAAGACACAGTCAGGAGGGAGTAGCTCAGAGAAGGATAGCGACTCACCAGGGCGAATCCAGGTCTCTGTCAGAAACAACGCGTCCAGCCCAGAGGTGAGGAAAAAATCATTCTGAATGAAAGTCTTATTCACCAGCGACCTCACGTTTAGCAGTGCCATCTGGGTGAAGGGCGCCGTGTTTTTATTTGGAACGCGGCTCAATCGGCTTAGGTTGCTGCAGTGTACGCCACCTCGAAAAGTCCTTATCCAGGTCCGGATAGGCAGGCCACAGGGAAGGCAGAGTTAACCTGTTGTCCGACGGGGCGGATCCATCGATGGGTGACCGATCTAACAGAGAATCGGTCCTGGGAAGTGGGAGGATGTAGCAGGATATCCATAGTAGCATGTAGATTAGCCACAGCCCATGCTTTGAGGTTAGCCTTAAAACATACATGAATACCACTCCGTTTACCCCGCTTCCTGATGCATTTCTTGTACGGGAAGGGTAGAGGCAAGACGTGTGTGCTGGTGGAAAAATCCATCCAGGGCGAAGTAGCATCACCTATATTCCAACATGGATCCGGTCCATAGTGGTGAAAAGATCAAAGATTCAAAAGTGTTTGCCGATCGTAGGTAATTAGTGCATTGCCACTTGGAGAGCAGATCAGGAGGATAAGGAAAATTAAACAGAGATCAAAAAGGAGGGGTCGAAAGCAGAGTCGAAAGCAGAGTCGAAGACGGCCAGCCATACACACCAACGCCATCCTTTTTTTTTCCAGACTGCAAAAAAATAAATAAAAATGTCCAAACCCTGGATGTTCACTGGTGTAATAGGGGGTGGCTTCTTGCTGAAGTAAATCACCAGCTCCTTTGTCTTGCTGGCATTGATGTGAAAATGGTTCTGTTCACATCAGCTGATGAAGTCACTGAGCACCCCCCTGTATTCCAGTTTATTTCCCTCTGACCGCGAGGGCAGTGTCGTCTGAGAACTTCTGGAGATGACAAGTGTCCATGTTATGATGCAGCAGGTAGATGACATCCATACCAATGGTAGGCAAACTGCAGTGGGCCTAGATGTCTACCAACTAGTGGGTGAAGGCGGTGGAGTATGATCGTCTCCATGGTCTTCATCAGGTGTGAAGTCAGTGCAAAAGGTCTGAAGTGGTTTGGCTCCTTGGGGTCAGTTGTCTTTGGGACCGGTACCACGCATGAAGTCTTCCACAGAATGGGGACCCTCTCCAAACTTAGACTGAGGTTAAAGATGTATGTGATAGCCTCACAGAGTTGACCTGCACAGTCCCTCAGTAGTCTGGAGCTGATTCCATCCGAACCTGTGAGCTGATTCCATCCAAACCTGTGGCCCTCCTGGTTTTCATCTCCTTCAGCTGACTAAGAAGTTAAGTTGTATGTTATAAGCTGTCTGAGGTTTTTCACTGTCATCCAAAATCTGCTTACTTACCAATTGTTCTAGAAAAAACTGGATAAATTAAATATATCAGCTTGAATTAGCTCAGATCTGCAAATAAGATATTGTTCATGTGAAGTCATTCAGTTTGAGCTGAGGTTGACCAAAAAAACATTAAATAAGCTGTTACTTTATTTATAGGGAAAATTAAATCAGATTTCAAAATGGCGCCTGTGTGTGTGGCTCACCATCAGCTGTTACCTGTTTTGATTCTACTAACCCTGTTTATATCTGTTTTTCTCAACAATGTCTGCTCTTTTTGTGTATGATTTCCAATCAATATTAAATGTCCAAGCCACTGTTGATGAGCAGTATCATATGCCCCAGGAGGCGAGGATTACCGAGTCCCACCTGTGGTAGAAACTGTACCACTGTTTCTCCGCTGATATCCACCTAGCCTTACCCTCAGGAAGAAATGCTAGAGAGGGCGAGGGAAACGGAGTGGAATACTTGTAAAACTCAGAAACTGCTTCGCTACTTACATGGCAGTATTCCCGTTAACTAATCCTCATGCTCTTGTTACAGGCCTTCGATGGGGTCTGTTTTTAAACTGTTTTTTTAACAGAAAAGCAGACACAGGAGACATCAGTTGCGTTCGGTCTGCAGGCTCTTCCTCGTCTGAGGCAGAGACGCGTTGCAACGGCCTATCGCACTCACCACTATCTCCCCCTTGTGGCAATGCCACGCAATTACATTGTCCATAACGCGAAATGAAAAGTACAATACCACCATAAAATCAGGTCTTTTACATCAAAAACAATTCACAAAAAAATTACAATTGTGACCATACACTTGTGGGCGTCACACTCTTCTAAAGAACTTTGCCTCGGACAGCAAGTTCATCTCCTGGCGTTCCCTGGAATCAGAACCTCGTTGGATTGCACTAGTAACTCCACTTCAAGATATCCAGCGTCCACAGTGTCCTTCCCCACATTAGATTAGATTAGATAGAGATTAAATAAAACTTTATTAATTCCTCAGGTGGGTTCGTCCGGGAAATTCGTTTTTCCAATAGCACAGCACCGACAGAAGTTACAGAATGTGAGCAGAAATATACCATATATACACATATATCATATATTTGCAGGGGTGAAGTGGATTACTAGAATCTTCGTGCTCTACGTCAATCATCCAAGCCAGCTGTGAACACTACTGGCCCTGGTTAACGCCAGGTTGTTGGCTAACAAAACCTTCATCCTGAATGACTTTTTCACCGCTTGTAATTTAGACTTTCTCCTGGTGACTGAAACTTGGCTCAACTTGGGTGAGTGCAGATTGCTACTACCTCAGTTCACCCCGAATTGCAGATCAGGGTGGAGGATTAGCCACTGTTT
>NW_024583386.1:74724-76257 GCF_018398535.1 Haplochromis burtoni
CACATTCTGTCTCTCACAGTTGAAGTGTACCTCTGGTGCAAATTACTGACCTCTGTCATCATTTTAAGTGGGGGAACTTGCACAATTGGTGGCTGACTAAATCCTTTTTTGCCCCACTGTATCTTGTGGCCTGTCACGTCTTGACATTGAAATCTGTAGTATTAATTTTTCTGACCACATGCCTGTAGTATTTGAGTTTCCTCTCTTTGGTCAGTCCATCAAATCAGATGTGCCTAAATACAGGCACGACAACAACTTACCGGTTTTTATTTGCTAGCAAGGGAAGGCTGGTTGGAACCAGGCTCTTGCAGCTGAATTCTCCTCACCTGTTTCCCAGCCAACTTCAAAGAAACAGCCTTCCCTGCAGCCTTTTATTCAGTGAATACAAACACCACCCACTGTAACACCCATATGGTCACAAAAGGTTAAAACACTGTGTGTGTGTGTGTGTGTCTGTACACATGACTTCCTGCCACACAATATATGCTTACAACTGTTTAACTACATTTCCTAGTTATCCAAAGGTCATCTCCCCACACCCGTATAAGGCTTAACTTTAATGGTTCACCATATGCAAGCATAGGCGAGCCCCTAAATGGCCGGGAGTGGACATCCTTCACAAGATAAGGAAACCAGAATCACACATGGAATGTGCCTGCAGTTAAACACTTACAGCTAATTACCTCCTCCAGCATCATAGATGAGGAACAGAAGAATATCTAACCATGCAGTTTAAGGCAAGGTTTACAAACTTAAGTACAACAATGACAACATTTAACAATTTACTCTGACAACACCAACTATAACCTTATGCGACTTAGACACCGACTACTGTGAGCAAGAGCCATATAGTGTTGTCATACACCAAACAGAACGGAATTGGTGAGTTTGAACTTTTAATTGATTGTTTGTGATGCTAGCAGCTGACGCTAATTGGCTGCTGCCGGTCCAAACAATTTGAAGGATTGTTTTGAGTTGACTGATATTTGTTGGATAACAAATGTTTTGAAGGTATACAATCTGTTCATTGCAGTCGTAGTATTTTAATTAAATCTATCTAAATATATTGTTTATTTATTTATATATAATTTTTATATATATGAATTATGTACACAGGAACAAGAATAACTGTATTTAGCTCAACTGGCTGACATTTTCATATTCTTGTGATTTGTTATTGGCTCTGTTTATTTAATGCAGGCCAGGTGACCCTTTTTGGATATGAAAAAGGATGGCGAGCCAACGAACGGCTAGGAACAGGAATCGTTCTGCATTGAAGCTTCCACTTCCATTGGTCTGGTAGGAAGTTATCAAAGATGATGCTCTGTCCTTTTCTCTGAAACCATTTTTCAATTACACTGATTTCTACAATCATACACACCATTCCCCCGTTTATGGACAATAGTGCTTGGACATCTCACTCAGATAAAATTCATGGACTTTTCCCTCTTCAGCGTGGACCTGTGTTTTTGATGCTGATGTGTGTTATTTATGGGGGAACATTTTTTTTTAAATTTGAGAATCTATATTGCT
>NW_024583386.1:76787-78773 GCF_018398535.1 Haplochromis burtoni
GAACCCACGCAAACACGGGGAGAACATGCAAACTCCACACAGAAAGACCCCGGCCTGATGTTGGAATTGAACTCAGGACCTTCTTGCTGTGCGGCAACAATGCTAACCACCGTGCCACCGTGCTGCTGTTACACAAGATTGTGTCCAATAATCATCATGAACCTCGTATTTTATTTGGCATTATAAATTCAGTTCTTAATCCACCCACTATCGATCCGTTAGCAAATATAACAATGCGAAAATCTTCTGAAATTCTTTGTTAACAAAATTGTTGACATCCCACATTAGTCTTCCTACTATTGACCCTACTATTTACTCTCCAATGTTTGCCGTTTTTGATCATTTTCAGCCAGTGTCCTTTTCATTACTTAATGAAATAGTTAATAACTTGAAACCTTCAAAATGTTCCTTGGATATGGGGTGGTTGTAGCTCAGGAGGTAGAGCAGGTCATCTGCTGATTGAAAGGTTGGTAGTTTGATTCCTGGCTTCCCCAGTCTGCATGCCAAATATCCTTGGGCAAGATACTAACCCCCACTTGCTCTCTGATGCATCCATTGGAGTATGAATGTGTATGAGTGTATGTTAGTTAAAGCACTGACAAAGCATAGAGTGCTGGTGTGTATGGGTGAATGTGGTGTATTGTGTAGAGCGCTTTTAGTACTCCAGGAGAGTAGAAAAACGCTTTAATAAGAATCAGTCCATTTACCATAGCATTCCACCTAGATTGCTGAAAGATGTGTTTGACACTGTTGGTATATGTTTGCTTTCCATTGTAAATAGCAGTCTTTAGTCTGGGTCTGTTCCCTTTGACTTTAAACATGCAGTGGTGGAACCTATCCTTAAAAAGCAGAACCTGGACCCAACAGTTCTATCAAATTAAAGACCAATCTCCAGATTTGCCTTTTCTGTCAAAGTTCTGTAGAAAGTTGTCCTCCTCCAGCTCCAGACCTTTTTAGATAATCACAGCATCGGTGAAATATTCCAGTCTGGTTTTAAAATGCATCATAACACTGAAAATGCTCTTTTAAAAGTTTCTAATGACCTCTTAACTTTTATAGACTCAGGAGATTCCGCCATTTTAATATTACTGGATGTCAGTGCTGCTTTTGATACAGTGGATCATAGGATTCTTATCTCTCAGCTGGAACAATATGCCGGTATTAAAGGGACTGGATTGCAATGGTTTAAAGCTTATCTATCTAATCAATCCTTCTCTGTTAGTTTCAGAGACACTCTATCCCCAAGGATCTCACTCTTTTCTGGGGTCCCTCAGGGATCTATTCTTGGCTCATTACTCTTCTCAATTTATATGCTTCCTATGTCGCGCTGACAGGTGTGGCTGTTACTCTTCTCTTCCTCCTCTTGCCCACTACCTGCTCTGTGCTGCTGCTTGCGCGTGGCTGCTGATTAGACCTTGTGCAATCTACAACTAAGCACGGACTGGTGCGCACCGCTCCGTCAGGTGAGCTGAATTAAAGCAATCAAGGGCTGGCATGCCTAGTAGACCTTAAAATGCATGCAGCAGTCATTTGTATTGACATACTGAGAGGACAGCAAACAAAGCACAATCCGCTTTCCACTGTGAGGAAGACTTTGAGCTAGACGGGCTATCGGTAAGCTCTTGGACTCATATTTGCTGCTTATATGCTTGGGATCTATGGAAGCTCAATTATGGAAATGTATTTATGCTTTGGGAAATAGTTACTGCATTTAAGCTTAAAAAAACTATATTGATATTAAAACAAATGTTGAAGTTTGAATAAATTGCCTATGTAGATAGTGTTTCCCACATATTTATGTAAATTAATACTAAAAATAGCTATCCCAAAACCTTGGTTAAAGCCTCTATTAAAATATTTGCAAAACTTGAAAATGTATACTTTAAAAATGTAATTGTTTAAAAGGCAAGGTAGACACATTTTGTGTATTTAAGAACCACAGTTTATTTCATCTTCGTTTGTTTGACATTACCCAGCTCTGTGATT
>NW_024583386.1:79483-80936 GCF_018398535.1 Haplochromis burtoni
TAACAGTCGATAAACGGTGTGATCAAGACCAGCTTCTTTCACCTCCGCTACAAAGGTGAACCCATTTCTGTTTCAGAGAAAGCAATCCATGCATGTATTTCATCTTACATTGACTTCTGCAACAACCTCTACTCTGGTGTTACTTTGTCATCTATTGGCCGACTACAGCTGGTTCAAAAACTGCGGCAAGGCTTCTGACTGGCACGTAGAAGCGAGAGCACATATCCCCTATACTTGCCTCGCTACACTGGCTGCCAGTTAGTTTCCGAATTGATTTTAAGATTTTGACACTTGTTTTTAAAACATTGCATGGACTAGCACCTATATATCTTTCTGATCTTTTAAATTGTTACACTCCGGTGAGATCTTTGAGGTCTCGCAGGAGCTTCTAGTTGTCCCTAGGTCTAGATTAAAACACTGAGGAGACCGGGCTTTTGCTGTGACTGCTCCGAAACTGGACTAAACTGCCTTTACATATCAGATCCTCTCCAACACTGGATACTTTCAAAACTCATCTAAAGACCTACATTTTTTTTTTTCTTTACTGCACACAGTGTGTTGTAGTGATGGGGTTTCCGGCTCTTTTGGCTCGACTCACTAAAGGGAGTTTTGTTTTGTTGCTTTAATGAATTTATTATTAACAACAATTAAATTATGCACAAAAGGAATTACTAATGTAAAAACAAGTTGTTTTATTTACGTTTGCATATAAATATTTACGGTGGCCCCTCGAGACAAAGCACGTGCAAACTCCAAAACACATTTGTAGCGTTAACTGAACTTCCAAAACAGAGCTACCTAGATCACTTAAATTACACAATTGAAAGCATGTGTATTTTATACACAAGCACTCATATATTCAAATAATTAAAAAAAAAATATTTAAAAAAATTGTTCGTTTACCTGTTATGTGTTACACTCATAATAATTCAAATAAAAAAAAATAAAAAAAGTTCATTTACCTGTTACTACCACACACCAGATCCGGTCGTTGGTACTTCCTGGCTTTTGTAGCCACTAGGTAACAAAAGTTCAACACTGCGCCTAGCATCCTGTCTTGTTTTGTACGCGCTTTGTCTCTAGGGGCCACCGTAAATATACTTTTATTTATTCAATCCACAAAATGCAATAAATATAAACTATAAAATACAAAAAGCACCTATTTACATTTCAACTTTTAACTATTTAAATTTTCAGCTTTTTCCTTTTAAACAAATTTAAAGTGAAACAACACAAAACACTGCAAACCACAACACATCGTCCCGGTCCCCAAAAGGAACCGACCCAATGAGCTGAATGACTTCCGACCGGTGGCACTGACGTCACATCTTATGAAGACTCTAGAGCGGCTCTTCCTCAACCTCCTCCGACCACAGGTACAACATGCCCAGGACCCACTACAGTTTGCATACAAGGCGGGTGTCGGAGTGGAGGATGCCATCCTGTACCTCCT
>NW_024583386.1:82397-83465 GCF_018398535.1 Haplochromis burtoni
TGTGTTCTGAGTGTAACTACCGCCCCTCCCCCCTCTGCCCAGCGTAAAGCACAATGCTCGCGTGCGGAGTGAAGCGGAAAAAAAGTGCGAGAGAGGGGGGGGGGAAACAAAAAACGAGCCCGCTTGCGTCGTTCACTTCAAAGAGTCGGCTCTAAGAGCTGTTTCGTTCGGGACCGACACATAGTGTTTTGTATAGTAGGTTTGGATTCACACTGATACTAACAGGCATAAACAGAGAAAAGCATTTTCTCAGGAATGTGGCCATGATCATAAATCAGGTGCTGCTGTTATGCACTCTATAACCAGATAAACTAGTTAGCTATTAATTATCACATTTCTTTCTTTAGTAGGTATGTCAGTGATGGGGGAAGATTTATACCAACTACTTGGTTGGTGTTCAGCCATGGGCTTTTTTTTTTTTTTTTTTTTTTTTTTTTTTTTTGGGCCATGAAGGCTTTCCAGCTTTTTGTGATCTGCAGGAGTCTATGCTTGATGGTCAGTCCATAATTATAACAACACAGACTAGCAGTTAAAGCTAATGGATTGTTTACTATACTGTAGAGCCAAAATTTTAATTCAGTAAACCTCTTTTCCAGAGTTTTTGTAAAAATACAGCAGGATAGTAGACAGCTATACAGACAAAATATGTTAATTGATTTACAGTGAATGAAATGCACATTAAAAACTGTTAAATCTACAAAAAAAGACGTTAATTTAACACAACGATCTTGTACATACATAGACTATTTCCTGCATTTTTTACATGTAATAATTGCTTATAGACCCTGTACGTGAGGAAATGCTAACTTCCTGTTTTAAGATTGGACGTAGGGTTTTACATTTCTGGTAGCTTTATTTTGCAGTCAATTACTACTGCGAAGGTGGACTCACAAATAATGTCCAAAATACGAAAATGGAAAGATTCCGTTAAGTTACAAAGAGCAGAGGGTGGGAACATTCACTATTTCTGTGTCATAAAAAAATCAATTGATCAATTTCTTTTTCTTTTTTTTTTCTTTTTTATCTTTATCAGTTATTTTTATTCCAAGTTATTGTAATCAGGCCAGA
>NW_024583386.1:84985-87092 GCF_018398535.1 Haplochromis burtoni
TAGCTGCCTCCACCAGTGTGTGAATGCGAGAGTGAATGAATAGTGGAATTGTAAAGCGCCTTGGAAAGCACTATATAAATGCAATCCATTATTATTATCATTATGTTTTGATAATGTAGCACTTGGTATAGGTAGCTCTAGGGAAACCCTCTTTAAGACATTACTCTCTTTTAGAATGCTTATTAGTCCTGGATTATAGATTATCTGACATAAAAACATAATATATGCATCTTTAGAATTCTGTGTCTGACAAGGTGGTCAGCAACACCAGGGCACCTCAAGAGACTGTCCTCTTCCCTTTCCTATTCAATCTCCACACCACAGACTTTAGCCACTGCACAGAGACTTGCCATCTTCATGCATCACTGGGGTGATGAGACAGAGTGCTGGGCTGTGGTCAATTCTTTTGTCACATGATGCGAGTAGAATCCTCTGTAGGTCAATGTGACAAAAACCATGACTGTGGACTTGAATGTGGAGGATAATGATTGTGGAGGACCAAGAAACCACTGACTCCTCTTACAATCCAGAGGGTTGATATGGACATTGTGGAGGAATGTTAATACCTCAGAGTACACATTCACAATAACCTGGACTGGATTAAAAACACAACTGTGTTGTTTCTATTTTCTGAGACAGCGGAGAGCTTTTAACATCTGCTCTGGATTTTCTACGGGTGCGTTCTGGCCACTGCCATGCGTAATGCTGTTGTATGTTGGGGCAGCGGGCTAAGGGTTGCAAATAGCAACAGACTCAATAAACTGATCTGGAAAACCAGTAATGTTGAGGGAATGGAGCTGGACTCTCTAAAATTGGTGTCTGAGAGGTGGATGTTGTCCAAGATACGGACAATGCTGGACAATACCTTTCATTCGCTCTATTATGTTTTGGCCAATCACAGGAGCACGTTCAGTGAGAGACAGATTACTGAAATGCACCGCTGAATGACACAGGAACTCATTCCTGCCTCTTTGTACAATTCCTCAATCTAAAAGCACAAGTACACACTGCAATAGTTGCACTCTCTTGATATCTGAACATCTACAGATTCTCTAGAGAGAAAATAACAATAGTCAGTATGATAAGAGAGACCTCAATTTCAACCTTAGCTATATTTAATTTTGTGTAATAGACTAAGATATTTGTGTAGAGCTACTTGCATTTATTGGAGATATTTTATAATATTTTGTGATTTTTTTCATATTTTGTTTTATTTATCTGGTACTTTAACGTATTAGTTATTGTTCTTACTGTCTTGGAGCAACTATCACGACATAACTTACTCCTAGATTAATAAAGTATTATGGTTTTGATTTGAACTTTGTCTGATCTATTAAGTTTAGGCATAAGGCAGGCTACGTCTTAGGTCCTAGACAGTAACACACTTTCAACAGGGGGAAATGTGGAGTTATACACAGTGGGGATCATGCCGGGATACACACACGCACACACACACACAGAAAAGCTGAAAAAAGTCACTTTTAGGGGCAATTGCAGTTTTAAGACAGAAATGCAGTTTTAAGTACACTGAATACAATAAAAATGAAGTTCCTCAATGGCAACAGCATCCCCAATATACTGGTGTGTGAGTTGACAACCATCCACAATTGTTACACATATAAACTTACACACAGAGACACACACACATATACACACAATCCAAGCCACTATTTAATCAACAAAACTAAATTAATTTGGGGTAGTCATTGCAGTAATTGCCAATTTAGTGTTATGCATGGTTTCTAAATTCTACATCTGAGGGGCTCCCAGCAGGCACAGTGAAGTGGGTCAGCTGCCACCTACTGGGTGACCTGACCACTACACTGAATAATCTCTCTCTTTTTGCTATCTTTTCAGGAGTCCCAAGGTGCTGCACCCCACCCAGCGGAAGTGTCAAAGCAGGAGGGCTGGAGGTGCAGACGACCAGGGCATGTCCAATGGGAGTGCCCATGGATGGAGGAAGGACAGGTTTTCTGTGTCGCAAGCCCTCCAACATCATCCCAAGCCTGAGAGTGACATACAGGGAGTGCAGAATTATTAGGCAAGTTGTATTTTTGAGGAATAATTTTATTATTGAACAACAACCATGTTCTCAATGAACCCAAAA
>NW_024583386.1:88479-93212 GCF_018398535.1 Haplochromis burtoni
GACAACATGCATGAAGAGGATGATGTGGACAAAATACTCATTTGCCTAATAATTCTGCACTCCCTGTATAGTGTACAGATAAGGTTCCAAGGGATTGTATGCTAGCCTATTGTGTATTCAGGCAGCACAGATGTTGTTAGAGGCATAAGTGGCAGGTACAATGATACAAAATGATAATGATACAAAAAGGCAAGGCAAACAGCTTTAAAAGGTGAACTATGAAGGCCAATTATACCCCAGACTCCAGAGGGTTAAATTCTGTATGACATCACTAGTTTCTATCAGAGAAATCACTGCAATAACTGCAGGTTCCAGTCATTGCACATGGTAAAATTATTTCTTTGGCTTTCTGTGTCATGGTCAGGTGTGTGGAGAATGGGGAGAGAGGACCAAAAGAAAAATGCAGGAAGGCGCCAGCAAGGCCAGAAGCAGCGAGGCCAAAAGCAGTGAGGCCAGTGGCAGCAACGACTTTCATCTGGAGGCTGGCTGCGAGGCCAACCATGCTCCACTGTGGACTGTCGGAGGTGATGGATAACCTCGCCACAGCGTGGCTTGGTAGGTTGCTGGTGGTGTAGGTCGCTGGTGGCGTGGCTTGGTGCAGACCTCTGGCTTAGACGAAGCAGCAGGAGCAGGGCAAACAAGTGGACAAACCACTGGCAGAGATGCAGCAGAGCCAGCTGGTGCAGAAACCACTGGTGGAGAAACCACTGGTGGAGATGAAGCAGGGCCCGCAGTTGCGGAAACCTCTGGCGGGGGCTACGCAGAGCTTGCACCTGGCTCTTGATGCTGTGCCTGAAGCTCATGTTGAGCTGGGAACTGGGAACCAGTACAGGTGGAGGAACTGGCCGAACCCCTCCATCCCCACCTGAGGAACAGGTACGGGTGCAGTAATGGGTTGGGTCCTGGCTGACCTCACCCTAGGAGGAGGGACAGGTGCAGGAGCTAGCTGGACCCCAGCTATCCTCGGTGTGTGTGCAGGAGCCTGCAAGATGCCAGCCACCCCACCTGAGGAACTGGTACGGTTGTGGGGACACACTAACCCCTAGCCGCTCTAGAACAGGGACAGGGACCGACTGGGTCCTAGAAACCCTCATTTGAGGAACTAGGTGCAGGGGAAGGCAGGGTCTAGGCTGCACTGGGAGATCCATTTTAGAAGGATAAATGTCCTTAATGAGAGCATCAAAGGATGGAACAATATTTATGGAAGCAGGTTGAAAATGAACAGTCCGCTGATAGTCACAGCAATAAACAGTCTTAGATCTTGCTGGGCTGTATATTGCACAGCAGCCCTCAGCTTATGGTGAGAGGGAAGAAAAAAAATCAGTCTCACTCAACCCCTACTACTGTGGCGTCAGGAACTTAGCCTTCTCTTGTCGGAGACGGGGGAAAGACTGAATGACAGTGCCTCCGCCACATGGATACGGGAGGCAGAGCTGCTCAGTCCCATTGAGGCAGAAGAGGTGGTGGGTGAGGTGGCCGGCGGACAAACAAGGAGCAGAGAGGCGGACGAGCAAGGAGTGGGGAGGTGGGGCAGCGGTGTAGCTGAAGTTCAGCGAAAGACACCAACTCTCCACTGCGGAGGTTTGAGAGCAGGTGAAATTCGGGCGTGCAGAGAAAATACAACTAAACACAATGCACACAGACATAATGTTATCATAATTAAACAGGAAACATATGTTTGAAACTAAACAGTGACAAAAGTGCAAACTGAAAACACTGGGTCAGTGACCCAGGAATCCTGACATTCTGTTACAATGTACATCAGTCCCAGATAAGCGGAAGAAAATGAATGGATGGGTGCATGGACATAACCGTTGGTGAAACAAACCACTGTAGTACATATAGTAATAGTAAAAGTGATAATCCTCTAGTTGCAGAACCTGTTGTATACCTAGTGAACTTTCACCACTGTAGAATATAGAACATCAGGCAGTAGATTTGCTGTCTGTGCATCCTATGTTTTTAATGTGGCTTATGCAGGATGCCCATCATTGTGTAAAATGCTGCTTATTTCCAGTGTTATGCCAGAACTTCTTAATATGCTGACTAACTTTTGAAACTCCAACATTAAACCCTAAGGTGAATTATAAACAATTCAATAAGGAATTGAACATGATTTATTGATGTACAAAATTCAATTTGAGGTATTTGGTGTCTGTCTCTGTCTTACTGTGGCAGGGAGATCTGATCTAGCCCTCCAGTTTTGTTCACTGGCCGCCCCTTACTTTAGTGTTCCCGGTTGACAGCTTTATTTTAACAGCTCTTGAATTAGCATAACAAACATTTTTCACCACAAAATTCAGACCAGTGGGTTGTTCAGTAGGTTGTTCAGTTGGTCATTCTGCAGGTCATCCTGTCAATTGTGGGCTGAGGGGGTGTGGTTGAGTGGATTCCCATTCATTTCCAATGGTGGTCCTATGGGGAACACCACAGATGTAACAAGGTTGATTAAAACACTCAAAGTTCAATGAAAGAGGTGATCATCACCTTTATATGTTCAAGTGCATAGTGTGGAGGATGTGATCTGAGGCAATCAAATGTAAAACACAATATTTTAAGTTGTAAATTGGTCAGATTTGACACAAACGCAACAGAAAGGCTAGAGGGAATGAAACACATGATGTTTAGCAGTAATGCATGGCAGAGGGCAAGGTATAACATGCACAAGCACCACATTGAGTGAGAAACTCATGAAAGGGTCTGGTTAGCTAGGAGTAGAGCAGCAGAGTGGGTCGATGGCCGCCCGAGGCAAGGAGAGTGGAGAGAAACTGAAATAAGACGTGAGGACAAACTACATCTAAAATTAAGAAGGAAGGCCTTTTATAGGCACATGGCTGATCTATGACAGAAGTGAGACAGATAATTTGCGATACGGCTGAGAGTTTGCAAAGGAGACAGTAGAGATAAGAGGGCAGAGAGGCTTGCCTTAGGGCCGCTGTGGGGCATTCATGGATTTTTTTTTCACATTCTGTCTCTCACAGTTGAAGTGTACCTGTGGTGCAAATTACTTACCTCTGTCATCATTTTAAGTGGGGGAACTTGCACAATCGGTGGCTGACTAAATACTTTTTTGCCCCACTGTAAATCAGATGTGTTGGTCCAAGGACACATTTAAAACCTGCAGAGACACCGGCCTCGAGGCCTGGAGTTGCCTACCCCTGGACTAGATAGAGAGAGCATATTTCTCCTGTATTGGCTTCCCTTCATGGGCTCCCTGTTAAATCCAGAATTGAATTCAAAATCCTGCTCCTCACATACAAGGTCTTAAATAATCAGGCCCCATCTTATCTTAATGACCTTTTGGTAACATATCACCCTATTAGAGCACTTTGCTCTCGCTCTGCAGGCCTACTTGTTGTTCCTAGAGTATTTAAAAGTAGAATGGGAGGCAGAGCCTTCAGTTTTCAGGCCCCTCTTCTGTGGAACCAGCTTCCAGTTTGGATTCAGGAGACAGACACTATCTCTACTTTCAAGATTGGGCTTAAAACTTTCCTTTTTGCTAAAGCATACAGTTAGGGCTGGACCAGGTGACCTTGAATCCTCCCTGTTATATTGCCACGGGGATTCCCATGATGCATTGAGCTTTTCCTTTCCAGTCACCTTTCTCACTCACTATGTGTCAATAGACCTCCCTGCATTGAACCTGTTATTAATCTCTGTCTCTCTTCCACAGCATGTCTTTATCCTGTCTTCCTTCGCTCACTCCAACCAATCACAGCAGATGGCCCTGCCTGCCCTTCCTGAGCCTGGTTCTGCTGGAGGTTTCTTCCTGTTAAAAGGGAGTTTTTCCTTCCCACTGTCGCCAAAGTGGTTGCTCATAGGGGTCATATAATTGTTGGGTTTTTCTCTGTATGTATTATTGTACAATCTACTGTACAATATAAAGCGCCTTTAGGCGACTGCTGTTGTGAATTGAATTGAACTTTAGAATATTAAGCCTCTTAAGCTGGCTTTTGATGCACTGTAAGACTGAATAGTAACAATTTGATATATTAAATTAGTTACAACTTAAATACCTGTTATAAGTTCATACGCCTTTATTTTTTTGAGTAGTTTGAAGAAGTTTTGTTTTTCCAAGTTATCAGTACTTGAATATATTGGTTAGTTTCTGACATTGCCCTCAAATAATTTGAGTCGACACTGACGTCGCATACATGCCTACGTACGTATGTGCCTAGGTGCGCCAACTGTTTCTTCATGAGGTGCTGGAACCATCTTGGATTCCTTGCTTCCAGTGCGAATGGCCGCTCATTATTCCAAAAAAAACTTGTGGAACATTAATATCGAAACAGAAATAAAATCATTTTGGACGGGTTTTTTTGCTGCATTGCCTTTGACGCTGTACAAAGGAGGACGTGCTATGGCATGTTACAGACTTTTGAACTGGAACAGCTAATGCTCTGCACTTGGCTAGCTGCCTTTACCACTATTGCAGCAATTTTGTCTTCAGGAGCGCTTTTGTGGTAAGTTTTATTTTTTCTGAAACAGTATTTCTCGCATTTAAGATTTACATGCATGACATGAGTCATTTTATCCATGCTACCTAATGTAAACAAAGGTTCCAGTGTATGGTCTTGGTGGCAGTGGCCCCAAAGTGTGTTTTGTATGAATAATGCTAATAAGCTCACATTTAGTATAACACATTATTAGTCCCAGCAGAGGTGCGCACTGCTCATACTTTTCTAAGCTCCTACTATAAGCTCCTACTACTATCCTACTACCTGACAAGTTTG
>NW_024583387.1:0-19246 GCF_018398535.1 Haplochromis burtoni
GGAGCCCGGCTTTCCCCTCACTTTTGTAAATAATCACCTGGTGTATCCTAATAAAGACTCTTGTGCTTTCAAGACCTAGAGCCTGCGCGTGAGTCCGTTCAGTCCCGTTGTGACATATAATAAATAATAAGCATCTTTTATAAGACTGCATAAACTCAAAAAAAATCTTTAAAATGCTTCAGGTTAAAATCTGATGCTAAATTAAAATAATTTTGACGAGTTGACATTTACTAACTAACATGTCACCATATATTTAACCGCTTATTTTTGGCAGATTGAGAGACATCCAGTAAAATGTGGAGAGGAACTGCTGATTATAAAGAGATAGATTAGTTTGGACAACTGTGTTAGATGTGGGCTGTTGGAAGGGATTGGCCTGCAGTCAACTGTAAATCCGCCTCTTCCTTCCCTTCACACTCAAAACAAGACTTGACCTAAATTCTCGTTAACAGTTTTAGATGTGTTTAACCATGGGCGCCTACTGCACGATGCCAACAAAGTGGGAATTTATAAAGAATTATTGGAAGATATTAATGGAATGCCGACATCACTGTGTTTTTTTCTGCATAACACTTGGCTAACTTGCCTAGCAGTGCAGCCAAGATGAATGTATCTCCGATATAAAAAAACCCCAAAAAAACCTGCACGCTTACTTACTGCAAGTGAATCCAAAAGATTTTATGAGCTCTTATTTTATATGAAATGTGTGAGATCAGTATCATAAGTACTGTACTTGACTAAAGATGCTGCGGATGTTTTATAACAGGACTGACGGGCGACACTTTTCCTCAACGTATCATTTACTTTCGTTATTAAGCTCTGGATACACAGATCCCAGTTGCTGAGTCTTGCAGCAGCCAATGGCAAGCTCCTGCAGTTCTGCCTGATTTAAGGGAGATATTCGGGAGGCTTAGAGAATAAAATGTCTGTGGCCAGTTTCAGCTGGTAGCCTTTTTGTTTTTTCTGACTCCAGCAAATGTTTTTGGAGTCTAAAATTAAAAGCACTTTTCTATAACCCGTGCAGTCTTCATGGAGGGGGAGGAACTGTCTTCAATCATTTAGTCTGATACACTGTCTTCAAAGATTCAATCTGCCTTCAGGCTTTACAACACTCTGCCCTACAAGTGTATCTAGTCTTTAAGTAACCGTTTCACCTTTAACTTAGATTTCCAACTTAGCTCAACTCCTCCAGGAATCGGTTTGGCATGCCAAATGTGCATTTTGATCTGTAGGTTGAAGCTGGCTGGATTATTACTTTCACATTTTAAATTCTGAAAATAAACTAGGATAGAGGTGTAGGATTAAAAGTAACAAAAAGCGACTTGGGGAATAGCAAAATTAAATTAACTTTTCACAAGTTTACATTTGGAAAAGACCCCTAAACAGTTTTCACTTTGTGTTCCAGGAATTTCTCACAACAATGGTAATGCAGGCCAAAGCTGCGACTAAGAACATTAAAAATCATAGACACATGCACCTTATTTCTATCTTTTTATCTTTGGCTCCAAGTTACACACTCAGTGCTTTTAGAACTTGAGCAAACATTAAAAAAAAATGTTTATGCTAACTGATCGCCTGCCAAGCAAATAAAATACTTCCATTCGTAGGAGTGACATATGCTTTCCATGTGGAGTGATAGCAGAGGGTGGGAGGAGGGATGTATGGATGACTAATGAGGATGACTAAGATGTTTTCAGGGTGGTTTTCCGTTTCATTTGTCTAGCCCATGTCTGGCCCATAAGTTGATAAATATACACTGAGTGGAGTCGATCGTGAGACCCCTGTGTAACAACTGCTGATTCAAAATATACAGGAGATATTTAAAATGCGCACATTAGCACTTATGGTTGACAAAGAATTATCTCTACAATCATCTCATATTGTAAATTTAAACTATTATTAAATAGCCTGTATGTTATAACTTACAAAAAATGAACATAAAATAAGATGGATAAAAAAAATCCAAGTGCTAATCAAATGTGCAGCAGTTGGCACAGAAGTAGCAAATTAGAGTTTATAATATAAATAATTTGTAATATCAGAGATTCTATAAGACTAATTTCAGCAAAGCAAAGATGGTGGTTGGTGGCTTTTTAAAACTTTCTTTTAGGGTAAAAATGACCAAACTTTTGAAGTTGCTTTTATCAGATTTGACTGGCGAATCCATAACCACCATCAAAATAAATGAACAAAATAGCTACCTGCATAAATAACTATCCAGCCAAACTTTAGGTTAAATACCTTGAGTCATTGGCTAGAATGGATGATGTAAATCTAAACGCAGACTGCAGGAATTGAGCAGTGTTTAATTTCTAAAGCCCACTGTCCAATGTTGACAGATGACTGCAGATAAGATCACTGTTCCCTTTCTGCTCTAATCATCCATCCTCCAAGTTACTATCTGTGTTGACTCATGCTGGAAGCCTGACAGACCAAATTGGATTGACTTTTAATTAGAAGCACTCCCTAGGTAAAATGGGTTTGATTCGCTGAATGATCCTGTTATCCCATTAATGCTGTCTGGTTAGGAAACTCGTCTAGACTTGTTCATTCTGACAAATAAACCAGCTAGCTAAATCTAGTTTTAATCACATTCTCTAAATAGGCTGATACAATATAGCAAACACAATGTCATTCATGGCTTTCATTGATGAATAAGTCAATAATTGTGCTTACCAGAGGATTATGATTACTAGAATAAGCTACATTTACAAACGTGGCAGTTCTGCCCCAGGGCTTAGCCCTGAATGTTCTGATATCATCTGCAGATTTCACCTGCTGACAAAAAGTATTGGGCCACACCTCTTAATATTTGAATTCAGGTGTTTTGATCCCCGCTACTTAGCCATGCAGTCTGTCATTACAAACATTAGTGAAAAAAAATGAGTGGATCTTCAGAGCTCACTGAATACGAGTGTGGTAGTGTAGGGTGTGACTGTTGCAACATGGGAAAAAATATATTTCTGATCAATCATAAATGGTATTATTACAGAATTGAAGTGTTTAAGACACAAAGCAACACAGCTAATTACGAGACCACGTAAAACCAAAAAAGTGGACCACATCAGTCCAGCTCTGAGGTCTTTACAGTGGCTGCCTGTCTGTCAAAGGATAGACTTGATAGATAGCTCTGAATGGTTTAGGATCAAAATACATCAGTGACCTCCTGACCCAGTATGAACCTTCCAGATCCCTCAGGTCAACTGGATCCGGTTTTTTATCAGTTCCCAGAGTCAGAACCAGACACGAAGAAGCTGCATTCAGCTTTTATGCTCCTTATATCTGGAACAAACTCCCAGAAAGCCTCAGATCAGCTGAAACACTCAGTTTATTTAAATCCAGGTTGAAGACTCTCCTATTCTCAGCTGCATTTGAATAAAACACCAAATCCACAGTGTTAAGCTTAAATTTCAAAACTTACATTTTAACTACTCATTTTATCTACTGTTCTGATTTTATCTACTGTTTTTTAATCAATTTTAAATCATGCTTTTTATTTGTTTTTGTTTTTTAATGTCTCTGTAAAGCACTTTGAATCACCTTGTTGTTGAATTGTGCTATATAAATAAACTTGCCTTGCCTTGCCTCTGCTGACTCAGTAATTGCAGCACCTCCTCTGGCATTAACATCAGCATAAAAACTGTGTGCCGAGAACTCCTGTAGTTGTTAACTGTATGCGGCTTAGTATGTTGCTCATATAATGTGATGAGCCCTGTAGGGGAAATCTACTCAAAGTGAGAAAAACTATACAGAAAAACAAAAAGAATACATAGGAGCTAAGAACAAGTCACTGTTTTGGATTCACATGTGATTGTAATGCCATCATTCCAGATGACAGCTATGGGCTTAACCCTTTGCACCATTAGATCTCCCTTTTCTCATTTTATAGAACTTTAAAAGTCTCATAAGTTTGGTCTAAAAAATTATGTTTACGAAAAGTCTAAGAGGCGTAAGCCAGTTGAGGTAAAGGTGTTCACCTACCTCTAAAACCCAATGAAATAATGCTGAAGTATTTATGAAACATTGCATTTTTGCTCAGTCCTAACTAGGAGACCACACTGAGTAGGTTTGCTTGATGTTATTTTCATTAATGTAAGAAAGGTCAGTGAGAAAACCCCCAACACAGTTGCATTGTCAGGCATACACTCTTACATCTACTCATTTGGCTAAGTTGTCCATGCGTATGTGTGTCACTGAAAAGGCAGGTAATTTTGGTGGTTTAATGTATCCAGTCTGTGCCTGCTCCCATATGCTGTTTGTGTTGTATTTGTTAAGACTGAGCACGCAACACGTTACCTATTAGTTGCTACTTTATTAATTATAGAAGATAATTCAAGCTAAATTACAGATTTTTTTTTTCATAAATGACTCTGAACTGATCACTGCAACCAAATAATTTTCAAAAAATTGCCTTGACCATGTAACTGTGACCACTTACGTTATGAAACATGTTCATCAGCTGTTACTCTGAAATATTCATCTGTCACCTGAGCTAAATTCTCCACATGAGATTGAGCAGTAGAGTACAAAGCATTCTTCCTCTACTATTCACTCCATAAAACCTGTAAACAAGAGTAATTTATCATCATGAAATTGAGTCACATGAGCCTAATGATCATAACTTAGTAGACATAACAGCCCAAGAGCTTCACTATCAACTCTCTATGATTCAGTCATGATTGAAACCAGACAGCCCGAGCAGCAGAGCCATGCCATAATGGCTCTTTCAATTAACGGCCATTTAATTTTGGCTGCTTGAGTGGTCTTTTGTGCACAGTAGCAATAGCCATTGGAGAGAATATAACACGGCATTTAATAGAGGAACAAAGAGCAAAATTATTTCAGTATAAGAAACTGCATGACAAGTCAGGCGAGAAGCAAAAGCCCTTTGATCTCAGGAGAAACAGCAAAGACCGAAAATGTTTCAAATGGATGAAGTGCTACCTCCTTGGCAAAAAATGTAGAAAATTTCATCAGCTTTATTTTCTGACTGAATCTACTACAACTACAAGAGTTGTAAGGCCGGGGCATTTTCTCATTAACACGATTATTCAAAGCCTATATTTTGTCAGGCTGTATAGAGCAGGGGCTGTCCTCGTGCATTCCTATAGAAAGGATAAATGTACCAACTAGATTAAAAACACATCTGCAGACTGCGTTGAGGATCTGGACAGGCCAAAGCTAGAACAACGGTGGCAATTTTCCTTATCTGCTTTTTCTCTTTATTGTGTTTTGCTTAGTTTGGTCATTCCATACAAATACATTCAGAGATACAGCATGGTTTGATCCCAACTCGTATAGTCCGCATGTCCAAGTTTCCTTAGGCAAGATAGTGAGTCATAATTTGCCCGTTAGAGGTCCATAACTGTGTCTGTGCTTGATAGAGAAAGCCTTTATAAATGTGTTGGTATGAGTGAAGGTGGTTTGTATTGTAAAAGCACTCTAAATAGTTAGTAAGACTAGAAAAGCACCATAAAAAACAGTTCAATTTACCATAAAAATTGAGTCTGATTGAGTGCTACAAGGTTGTACAGAGTGTTTACTCTTGCATCTAACCCTACCAATATTGGCCTTGTAATGCCAGGAGGAGTGTTGGATCAAGTCATGTCCCCCTGTGCATGTAAGAGGGGGGGTGCAGCTGTAACATTATCAGCAGGAGGGCTCCAAGTGCTCTGGCCAGGACTAGCTTCACTACTATCAGCAGCTTTAATTGCACTTACAGTAACATAACGATTTGTTGTCAGCTCATCTAACATTGTCTTCGCTCTGTCCATTCACTGCCACACACACACACACACACACACACACACACACACACACACACACACACACACACACACACACACACACACACACACACACAGTAAAACAGCACAGAGGGACTGCAGAGAATGTATGACAGCAAAAATGTAGTCGATTCTGAGCTGAACTATAGAGAATCTTAGACATGACAATACCTAAAATCAAGCTGTTTGGTCAGATGGTGCCTTTAGTAATTATCCCAGCTTACAGTGTAGTGACAAAAACACACATGTAGACACACACACACACACAAAACGTGAAGTAAGTAAGAAACACAAAAGGAGAAAATGCATTTCATGTTTATTCTTTAAGTTCAATTTCCCACACTGGTAACTGGGGTTTAGTTCTGAGAACTACAGTATAGGAAGACAAACCAACGACACTGCTCTGCACGTAGGAGTAGTCAGTAACATTTGTATTTCATCAACAAATGTGCTCCCCCACAAGGACACACACCAACACATAAACTCAAGGTTTGTTTCATGTTGTCATTCAATTCAGGCAGGAACTTGGGAACCTTGGGAATTAGCTCTGCAAAATATTTGTGAATGATTTGTGTGCCACAGGCCAACTTAGCCACAGCCAATTCCAGTAAACCTGAAAACTACCCAATCAATACACTGTCTTAAACTTCAAATCTCAGGTCTAACCTGCAACTGCAACATAACACAGCTAGCTGCAGTTAGATTAAATATACATTTTTGTCATTTACTGTTAATTCAACAGATTATTAACTCTGAATTAAACCATGACACTAAAAACTGGACTATACCAATATCGGTACTGAAAATGAAAAATCTGACTCTTGTTGTGATCTAGCATTATATAAATAAAATGTAACCAAAATCCACACAGTTTTAGTAAAAAGTCAACTGAAGGCCACATCCTGATGAATTTTATGTGACGATCGGCAACATGACCAAGTGTAACCTTTTATGGATTAAATGGTGCAAAATTATTCAAACACGGAGACCAGTCTTTCTTGTGAATGACCTTCAGCCCATTATGAAGAATAATTTCTCTGTCATCACACACATATGGGCGTAAACACCCACATATACACAAAGCACACACACACACACACAAAGAAAAGCGTTTTCACACAGCTTCTTGCTGTGCTGAATCTGTACCTGCAATGCAGCCACGGGGGAATGGAGAGGTAATGGGCCGTGCGAAAATTCAACTTCCCACACAGCCCTTAATATGTCTGTGCATCCCTCTGTCCAGATGAAGGGGACTCGAGGAGCTACTATCCATCTGAGCTGGTTTAACATTTGGCTCCGTTTGCGTCTAGAAACACATGTTTGTGTTTTTAAATGGAAATAAAAGGTGCATGTGGAGGCAAAATTGCTCAAAGAACATTTTTTAAGCACTGCGGCAGCAGCGTGTTTGCTTTCAAAAACAAGGAGGGGACGCTAAGAAATCACTATTCACACTTTCTGTGTACACCTTGCCATGTGATTACATGACATGATGACAGGAGGCATTTTTGTTAAAAACTAGCCTGCTCCATGTGAAAAAGAGGAAAGTTTGCACCTTGTTTTTCAGTGAATGTTTCTGACAGCGATTCCATTTTTTTTAAACACCAGGGAAGCAGATGATCCAGCCACATGCAAGAAAATGCATACCATAGTATACATGTGGTAATGCTCTATATGAGCTGCAAACAATTTAAGATGTAACCAACCGACCATTTGACTTCATCGTAAGCACAGGGTTTATCTTTTTTCAGCTTTCAGTTTATCACAAGAGTATTGACCACCTTGTTGTCATAATGTGCCTTCTATCGATCATTTGTGGGTGTTTTGACATTTTGTACAAGCTCTGAAGGACTGCATTTTCACCCAGATAGAAATTTGTTATGGGGTTCGCTCGACAATCGGGGAGGTGGCTCTGCCCTGTCTTCACCTCTGAGCAGCCAAATAAAGATCACTGTTATCAGTCCAGAGGCAGGTTTAAGCTGCCAGTCTGTGAAGGAGACTGTCATCTGATTTGTAATGACACAGCCAAAGAGCCATTACGTCTTTGATGGGAGATTTAAGCAGAAATCCATTTCGGAGGGTCTGAGGAAAAGCAGGCTCGGATGGGAGGGGGGTTGGGGGTTGGGAAGAGCAATCTATTGTGAGTCTATTGTGATAAGGTGTAGACTGCACCTGCAATTTGCTAGTGGAAGCTTCGTTTTGACGATAACTGTGGTTAGTCATTTCGGCGACAGTCCATTTCAAATTATTACCGATGCTTCACAGAGGGTTTTTTTTCTATGCGATTAGTCACACCGAATGAAGACAGAAGTGTTTTGTTTAAACATTTGCAGTCCTTTTTCATGCTGCTATTGGACATCTGCAGGGAGAATGGGTGTTAACACCACAAGCAGCCGCTGCAACAATGAAATCCAGGGCAGAAAATGGCTGCCACACAGCTGATAGACTATAGTGTTGTGGCTTTGGCGATGTGGACTGCATACAGCGCTTTTCTCCACATTAGTACTCCCCGTTTTAATTTTCTTAAGCAATTCCAAACAAAGCAGCAAAAACTATATGATGTTACTACAATACTCACCTTTCAATTTGATGTATACTCCCTTTAATTATAAACATCCTTAAGATGTAGTTCACAGAAAAAACTGCTTTAAAAAAACAGTTGTTTAATTTTGTTATTATTAATAGTTTTTCAATTTTTTTTTAATTTTCTAAGCGTTACTGAGAAAATCTGAAAAGATTATTAACAAAATCAATCATTATTTGCACCTCTTCTGAACAAAAGCATAATGTAATGGTGACATTGTATCCTACTTTTTATTAATTACTTATTTAATTAGACTAATAATAAGGTTCTGTTTGTTTATTTAAATATTTTACAAGATTTGGACAATGTACAGAGTAGGCTAAAAAACTTGTTACTGTGATAGCAATTGGTAATAATTGGTAGCAATAAAAAAAAACTATCTCATTAGGTATTGACTTACAGTAGTATTGATACCAACAGTCCTGTCTTCTTGTCCTCCAGTTGACACACAGCTTCACACAACACCTCTCTGCATTGCACCCATGCAGTCAGTTATGACCGCAGCCTGCCAGCTACACTAGTTAGCAATAGCTGACAACTTGAAATAGTCAACATGCTAACGCTGAGGCTTCAGAATGCTCACTCCACAATCAGTGAATGATGTCATCCATATTTATACTGTCTATGGCTGAAATGTTTTGAAATTAAAATTCTCGCATTGACAATTTAACCTTTGTTTGTTATTATTTTGGATTTTCTTTTAATCTTAATGTTTATTGTCAAAATAAGAAACCATGTTTGTATCTTAAATAGACCTGACGCCCTAATTATTTAGTTTCATTGGGGAAAAATTGTCAGAAGCACTGAAAT
This sequence comes from Haplochromis burtoni, assembly GCF_018398535.1. Classification (NCBI taxonomy): domain Eukaryota; kingdom Metazoa; phylum Chordata; class Actinopteri; order Cichliformes; family Cichlidae; genus Haplochromis; species Haplochromis burtoni. The sequence continues at coordinate 9,178 of NW_024583387.1, forward strand.
AATTTAATTTAAAAAAAAAAGGTTTTATGAGTCATATTCTTACCGCATTATCCTTACAAGGAGTTTGGTGACATGTTAATAATATCAACACAATACTCCTAACTTTTTTTTTTCTCTGAAAAGCTCTTTTATGTACTTTATACTACATACTTTATACTATAAATATTCTGTGATGACTGATGTTTCTCAGTCCAGACTGTGGAATTACACATCACCGTATTCTGACAGTACCTCTGTTGTAGCTACTCACCAGTCATTTTTATATGCTTTAATGCATTTCATTAGAGTGTACGAGGAACTGTTTCATGTTGATGCTAGTGTCTTCTCCTACTTTATTTGCATTTTAACTCTCAGGCTCCAGAGGCTCTTCAAATAAAGGCAGCGAGCTCTGCCTGTCAGTTGGCTGTCAAAGCCATTAGTCATAAAAACACATTAGGAAAGCCACACCCCATGGCAGCTGTATAGTATTCAGGAGTACCAATGGGATATCTCATCAATCTCTGTTTACAGCACAGGGAAAAACACTGTTCATTTTACCACCCTGACTCTAAAGGCCCGAGAGTGGCGTCTCCCTGCATTAAAAAAATCTTCTGTCACACCAACGGGAAGAAAAAAGAAAAGCAATATTGCCAACATATCAACAAAGAATGATTTGTGGATGAGTGTTCAATCTTTGTTGGACTTTATCAGCAGGAGCCATGAGTCCATTGACAGCTAAGGGCTGGAGCTCAAGCTGCTCCCATCCCAATCTCGTTCCACATGATTATTCTCAATTTCACAGCTGATGGTTTTTACTGAGACAGATGGCGCCGGCCAAATGCCAAAGTACAGAAGAGAAAGCTCCGAGGTAGGAGAAAAAGTTAAAGAAGGGGGTAGGGAGATAAGCTGGTCACTCAACTTCATCACCAATGTTTGGAATGGTAGCAATCTGTGAATGTGACCTTTCTCCACGGTGCAGGACGGTGAGAGATGTGGTGTCTCGGTAGATGCTCTTGGGTTTGAATATACAGACGGGGTGCTAATCTGAACCTGAAGAAGCGAGGGGGAAACATGCACTAGTGATGAGGTGCCAGTGCAGGTAGAGACCAAAGAAATGAAGATTCTGTGGGAATCTAAAAAATCTTTACCCCATCTATTAAATTCATAGAGCAGCATTTGTCCCTAGTTGTACATGTTGTTTTGTTAAAATTAGCTTATAATGAGTTCAATTATTTATTAATAGCTTTTTATTATTATTTCAATTAAGCAATTAAGATCCAAAACTCCAAATTATTGAGTTTACCATCATATAAGACAAACAAAAGGTGAATTAAAGAGCAGCTCTTCTCTCCAAGCTTACCACATTTATTGTGCAAAACACTTTTCCCCTCTTCCACAAATGGCTTTTGCATTGGGAGGCCTTGCACCATAATATGTTGAATTGTCTTAAAAGCTGCTAACTTACCAAACCTCTCATTACCTTTGCTCCTCATTACTGAAATTACCCTTAAGATAATTTCAGACTTTCTTCTTTTCTAAAAGAAATCGAATAACAATTACCCTTTTGCCTTTCTGTACTGTAAGTACTGCTTGTCATTAGAAACTGCTGCCAGTCCATTTCCCACGTGTATATTTAACATAATGTGCACTGAGTTTGTCTCTGGATGAACTAACCTATGTACAAATTTAGCTAAATGACTGCTTTCATGCTGAGACTGGAGAGAGCGAGTCTGGCCCAGCTGTATACACACCTAAGAACCCAACAGAATCGCACTTGGTGTTAAAAAAAAGTTTAAAAAAAAGAAACTCTACCAGCCTCACACCGGAGGAGTGCTAGTGAAAATTACAGCATCACTCAGGGGAGCGGGCAGTAGAAGGTGTGGGATTTGATGAATCAAGGACCTTTTGTTCACAGCGAAAATGACTGGCTTCCATGCAGTTGGAAAGAGCATCTCCTCGCCAGAGCTTGGCAGGGATGCAGCGTCATTTGGAGCCATTTATGTTTGAAGCTGACGCAGAGGGGGACGGAGGCGAGCAAGGTCACCGAAAGAGGATGCAGAACGTGATGATGTGGCCAGTGCTGGGTGTTTAAGTGTGTCTACTCTGCTTGAATTGAGCAGCAGCTGAGTATGCCAGGGCCGCACTCACGGTAATGATGGAGTGAGACGCTCACATCTATAGGAAGACTAAAGTGAACCTCAAGCAGCACAGCTGAGGTTTCAACACAGTAAATGACACGATGAGCACACACACGTGTCAGTATAGAGCCAGCAAGTTTATCGTTTGATTAGACCCTAAATTTAACAGGGAGTACTCAAAATAAATAAATAAAAATCATCTGTTTTGGTGTCAGCTGCAGATGAATATTCGCCACTTGTGATAATGCTTTGGATGAAAAACAAAAAACAGCAAATGGCATTTTGAAAACAATTTTTTTTTTGTATTTCACACAAGAAAAAATGAGTCCACTGATTGAGAAAACAGCCGGTAATCAGCGAATTCAATTTTCATCTTGGGAAAACAATACAATACATGTATTTTCCAGAACCTTTCATCCACAGTGATTTGCGTTTTTGGCCCCTCCACATATACTAACAGATGGAGATTTTAGATTTGGGGTTCAGTCTTATTCAAAGATGATTGAGCCAGGACCACCTGCACTACACCTGCTAGTACTAAAAGAAAAAAGTTTGAAAAGAGAAAGCATATTTGGGTTAGCTCCAAATATAGGATAGGTATAGGGCATAAGAAGAAAAGACGCATATGGGGTTGACTCTTTTTTCTTTCATATACATCTTCATTTAATGTTAAAATTATTCCACAGAATAGTGGCCGACATCCTTAAGGGTCTGCACACACACAACTACAGTATGAAACACACACACAGGGATTCAGCGATGCGCACTGAGACACTCGAAATGCCTAAAAAAAATCCCTGAGCTCCAGGGTTTAAATAACTTCATTCACAAACCCAGGTACGCCTCTGACCTCCATCAACACCACCAGATATGTGTCAGGATATTATTTCTTCTTAAATATGACTAAGGCAACTACTATAACCAACGACAATTAATACATGTGATATTTGTGCCTCCAAAACACTCCGATTTTAAAAGTTAGAACATGATTTTTTTTGTCAAATACTAGCACTTTTTCATACACACCGACAAACCAAACACAAAACTGGAACCCTTATCCACCAGGAAAAGAAATAAAATATCCATGTTTTTTAAATTGATATAGAATGTTTTAACTACTACTTACTTACTTACTTACTATAATTTTAAATAGAAAAAATAGCAAATGCATTTCTATCAAACGCAAAAGAAAGACACTGTAGAAACATTTAGTCGACACGAAAGCGCAGTCCGCAGGTGTCCAAAGCGACGTTCACACACAAACAGCCTCGGAATACAACATTTAAACAACATTCCTACCTGTGTAAGACGGTTGCACAGCTCCTGCGTCGCTGCTGTCCATTTCCAGCTGTCACAGATTACAGCGCGAGCTCAGCAGCAGGCGTTTCAGTCCCGCGACCGAGTCCAGAAAAGATAAAACCACGAGGGTAATGCGCGCGCGCTGTGGCACCGCCGCCTGCGCGACAGAGATACCGAATCACTGCGCGCGAGGATGTGAGGGAAAAGAAAAAAAGGGCCAAATGAAATCAGTCGACGTGAAAACAGGGTTGGAGCAGCAGTGGCACGGGACTGTTTGAAATGTAAAATGTTAATAAGAGCGGGCTACTCTTATTACTTTATGAAGCAACCCAAAGAATTTCAATGAAAGTGTAGAGCGTTTTTTCCCCCAGAAATTTCTACTTATTCTACTCTGTGACTGATTAGCTTAACTGATTGGCTGATAACAGATTTTATTTAATAGGGCCTTATTCAAACAAACTCAGTATAGCCATCTTTTTACACAACCACAACAAAAACTTTCCTCAAGTTGTCCTACAAGATACAAAGTCAAGAATAAATCAAATGTAAACATAAACATCAGCAAATACATGTGCACAACTGTAACTCTTACATCAGACAACCATAAGAGAAGGTACACCATAGTAATACACTATACACTTGATGTTTAATGTGTCTTCATAGGACAATTAGACAACCCTTACATTATAGCAGTATACAGTTACATAACAGAACTTGGGGCCAACAGCTGTATTTGCATTGTTTTATTATTTAACATAGCCTACAGAAGTCTGGCAACCTGTCCAGTGGTTGTGATTAATGGTGTACTGAGAGAGAAGAGCTTATAGGGGCATATCCTCTAGCTTTTAGTTGGATTTATGAATCATATCAGAGTAGTAGAAATATGGCCTGCATTTGTATAGCGCTTTTCTAGTCCATAGGACCCCAAAGCGCTTTACACTACATTCAGTCATCCACCCATTCACACACTGGCGATAGCAAGCTACATTGTAGCCACAGTTGCCCTGGGGCGCACTGACCAAATAGTTGGTTATGTTCATTAATTGTATTTACATGAATAAGCACCTTCTTTATATATAAAATGTAAATACAATAGTCTTATACATGTGGCCTACATCATAGTGTGTAGTCAAAAATGTAACTTTTAAATCGTGACAGAGACTTTGCTCTATAAAAGTGGAAATAACAGCAGACAATAAAACTAATGAAATGTCTCATTAGTGTGGTATTTTCTGCATTGCAAATTGCTTTTACAAGTTAATTTGTTTTATTTTCACAGAGGCCGGTGTGACTGTCAAACAGAAGTGCACTCATAGAGTAAAAGCTTCTGGCACAATTTCACCTACTTCCAATGCAGTATTTGGAGAAGAGTGAACGTCTAAAGGGGTTAAAGTTCCAGCAAGACTTGTAGCAAGAGGAATAGCTTTATTGCTTGACCAGTGCATTTTGGCCTGCAGCCTTCATCAGGATCATGTAGATGCATCTATCAGCATTAGTCCATTCAAGACAGTGCTTGAAATACAATAAATGCTTGAGTAAAAAGATAAATAAATAAAAAAGAATTACTAGGGAATGCCTTAAAAAACAATCAAATATGTGCGGTATAGATATTACCAAGCCACAGAAATGTCTAATTGGGTAGGAAATAATTTTCTATGAAAAAAAATACAAAAATATCCATACATATCCAACAGTGGGGGACCAGCAAAACTGGGCTGGGCTGTCATATGATATAAGGCTAACTGGGGAGTGATCAAGGTAAAAGCTGAATGGGGTCAAAAACATCTAACATTCTAACAATTAAAAACTAATTCATTAAAAATCTTTATACAAAGCAGATATTTATGTGTCATAAAGACATTCAGCAAAATTGTTTAGTACTTACTGGACAACTTCATTTCCATGAGGGTTTCCCTCATGAAACATGAAAGCTGAAAGCAGCCGTGCTTCTTTTAATTAATGTATTAATAAAAGATCTTATATCATCATTGAGGACATTTAAAAGAAAGATGGACTTTCAATACACAAAAATATTTACCATATCCGAATATACTGCACTCAAAAGCAGCATGTTAAAACATGACCATATCCTATTGTATTGTATTGAAATTTGTAACATGCAACCAAGCATACTTTGGAGATCATGCTAACCCTCAAGCCTGTGTCATCTATATGTAGAGCAGAAAAGAAGGTCAAAGTTCAAGGCTGCAATGAATGAGTATGTCTTACTCTCCAACCAGTTGTAACAGATGGCTGCACCTCCCTGAGTGTGGTTCTCCTGGGGTTTCTTCCTGTAAAATTGAGTTTTTCCTTCCCACAGTTGCTAAGTGCTTGCTTATATGGGGTCTCCTGATTGTTGGGGTTTTCTTACCTTACAGTATAAAGCCAATGCCAGTAGAAACTACCATAAAGACTGCTTTTGTGATTTGGCACAACATACATAAAAGACAAATCAATTAAATGTTGTGCATTTTACCTAAAGGCAGCTTCGGTATGATGAAATTAAAAGAGAAAAGTCATATTTTGCAACACTGAGACACCTGCTGGTGTTTTTACAGCCTTGAAACAACGATAATGTATTTCCATAAACACTTCTATTAAAAAACCTGCTTCCACATAATGGCCACTTATAATAAGATTAAATGTTTGAGAGGTCAAAGGAAAATCTTGTAACCCTCTGACATGTCAAATCATCACTACCTCTGTGTGCAGCAGGGCCTATCATCAGGCATCATCCCCCAATCTTACCCCCTGTAGACCCTTTCATTAACATAGTTGGGCTTTGTTCAAAAGCAGATCCCTGCAGATGAATTTGAGCATACAGTGACACAGGCACATGCCTGCGTGCGCTGTGGCCGTCCTCGCTGTGTGCGTTCGGATCAGCTGTCAGCTGGAGGGTGATGGATGCATGCTGGAAACATACTTGGAGTTCGAGGTATGTCCTTCTCACTGAAGTCCTTTGACACCCTGCTTGACCCCAGCGCAAGACAGCCGCTCTAAAAATAAAGAAGCACATGTGCTTGATGCACATAGACGCAGAAACAAGGGTGTAAGATATCATGCTTGTCGTGTCTTCATATCTGCGTGCAAATACAAACAATACACAGCCTCCTGTTGGATTACAAGAAAGTTATATTCAGGTCCTCGATTTCCATGAAGCTCAAGCCCAATCAACATGCTCCCAGCATCAAAGTTAATGCCAGTGCTCAGCTCCATCATTATCTTGAGTGCTTTCATTAAAGGACATTTTTATTCTGCTGCGTCCAGAATCACCGAGAAAAACCGGCCACAAGTCGCAGCCACATGTTTTGGCTGAACCTGGTCACCATGGCAATGCGTTTAAAAAGAAAAACTCGACTTTGACTTTTGACTTTAAAGTCTCATTGAAATATTGGAATTGACAGACGTGAGTAGTTGGTTTAAAAAAGATGGGAGGGAAAATGCGATTGAAAAGAATGGCATCATTGTGAAGGCTCGAGTCACATAAAGGCTGCAGTTCACCGTGTAACCCTCAGCGGTGAGGAGTATTTGAGCGTGACAACAATATCCACCCTCTGACTCAATTTGACACTCAGCAGGTCTAGTTATTAATCCAATGCTGCAGTTGCAGCAAGTAGCGTTTTGATTATTTTTCCAACCATGTAAGTGATTTTTTTTTTGTCTTTGCATGTGACTTACTGAAAATATGAATTCAAACATGAATTCATGTCAGCTGTTGGCCTGAAGCCAGCTATAAATTTAAACTAAAAAATAACTATTCATGTTTTTCGCTTTATGTGACAAATGTGAGACAAATGAAAAAGACATAAGTCTTCTTAAATGACTTTTTATGAGATCGTCACTGCTGATATCTTACAAAAGTATGAAAGGATCCATCACGCTTTCAAATAGATTAATGGCCTATTTGAATGTGTGCTGGGGTGTGTGTGTAAAACTATGACCCACAAAAGGAAGGAGAGTGGGTATTGAGTTTACTTTGAGCTGGAGGGTAGCCAATATTATCCAAACTTAGAATTATTATGTACAATTCCCCCTTGTGGTTTTTGCTCTATTCATTTAAAATCTTATCTTAATCTTTTTATTTATTTATGTATTTTGGAGATTTAGGCTTAAGCTGGTCATTTCAAACTTGGCTTCGGTGTAAAGCTACTTCACATGCAGTATATATTTACTTTAAAAAAAATGTATATCAGAAGAAATTAATTTAGTTCATTTGATTATAAGCATTTCTTTGACTTTGACTTACTGTATTTTCTTCTTTTACTTTGAAAACCTCCTATCTAGGCATTAAAGACATGTATGTCCCAGTGCTAATTTAATAGGCATGGCTTCACTCCTCTCCCACATCATACATAAACATTTTCAGGGAGAGGTTGGAGCATTTAAACTGAGAATGAAAGATGATGAAATCCTTTTAGAAAAGAGTCCAATCAAAAATTAGATCAGGGTGCATTCTGGGTAAGAGGAGCAAATCTTACCCCCCCTCTGACTGCATGTGGCTGCGACTTGTGACCGTTTTTTCTTGTACACACTGCCCTCGTCCCTGAAGTCCACTTGAGTCTTGATGGTGATGATTTACTGAAGGAATGCAAAAGAGAAGACAAGATATTCACTACTGGAGTAATACAAAAGTTAGTATGTTGATTTCATGGTTAATGGAAACACCACAGACAATGTTGTGAAGTTTTGAAGGTCTCGGTATAGAAATGTGAACCAAGAATATGTGCATCAATATGATTTTATACCGTCTTCCTCCTCCTGATCCCTGGAGAATTGTGAGGATGATCTATTAAAAGGAAATAATTACTATTAAGGCTATTTAACCATGTATATCCAATTTAGATAAGTGATGTCATCCATCGATTTCAAGATTATTATTATTATATTTTTAAGTAGCCTATTTAAGACCATATTTGAAGAAAAAGGTAAAATCGGTTAGCTGTTAGCTAATGCTATTATGGACTAGCTTGGTTAGCAAGTCATAATTTACTGTTAACTTAAAAGGAAAGTTGATTCTTGCTTGTCATAGCCAGAACCATTGAACGGAAGAGTCCCCTCATCTCCGTTCACTCCAACTGACTCTTTTTTCCCCTTTTTTGTAACCACAATGGCGGCTCAACACGCTAGCCACCAAAGATATACTAGCTTTGAAGTTTGAGATGCATTTTCAAAAGCATGTACATTTATTTTTACAGTTTATTTATTTATTTAGGTAGTTAATTGCCCACTCCTGCTTTATGCTGTTTTAGATTATAAAATTTTACCCATGTGCCATGTAAACGCCCTGAACTAACCACTATAAATTTAGGTCTCTTAAAGCCCATTTGAATGCTTGAGTAATATAAAAATTCCACACTGTCCAGAATTGTTTTTATTTTATTCTTATTTTTTACATTGTAATGCTGGGCATTTTAACACTGGACTCTATGAGGACTTACTCCAGCAGAGAAGTGGCCATTAGAGGAAGTTTCAGATTTTTCACTCCCACACTGGCTTTATTTTTCAGCCCTGGAGGTCGTCCCTTGGCTGAAGCTACAGCCAGCATGCCATTAGCAAAGCTTAGCATAATGACTACAACCAGGGTGAAACAGCTAACCTGCTTCTATCCAAATGGAACAAAATCAATCTAAACCACCAGCCTGAACTCACAAAATAGCACTGTATATCTTGATTGTTTTAGCCATACAAAGAAATAAGGCACTTTACATTTACACTTTACTTTTTGGTTGGGAACCATTGGGGAGACACAGCTCCTAGCTGATAAGGAATCAAATGCCCAACTGAAATTGTTGTATTTATACTTTGAAAGCAGTAATCTAAAAATATATGGGTGTTACTGAGAAATGTGAATGTTCAGCATGTTAAATAATGCAACATGAAGATCATTTAAAAATCACCCTATTATAGGGCATTTTCTGTGCTTTCCTAAGTCATCTCCTCACTAGCATCCTTTCCAGTGGCAACACAGCTAGATGCTCCATTTTAGATAAGACACAATTATTGTAGCACATCACACGCACTATCACTATCACCTAAAATCTCAAACCTCACCACAGAATGCAGTCCAGATACCACATCCCCGTGCCCTTGGTATTTAATGACATTTCTTTCTGTCCACGGAGATAGAGGGGATCCATCAGAGTGAACGTTTTCTGTATTTTTTAAGCTGGGCTCTGCTATAGATTTGGGGCACTGTTTTTTTTTTATTATTTAAAAAAAAAAAGGGGGGGGGGGGAACCTACCAAAAAATGTTGTTATGACAACCACACCTTTTTGGACACATTACCTGTTTTCATTTGTTGTGCAAACATAACAGATACGAGGGGGGGGGGGGGAATTTTATTTTCAGGGCACATTTCCTTTATTCTGTGAATCTCCTCCTATAAACACAGTCAATTTCAGCCCGGCTCTCAGGCCATTATGATTCACAGAGGCCGAGCATGAAATTAGTTTCTTTTTTGACAGACACATCTTGACTGACAGCTCAACAAATGAGAAATCATTTACTGTGAACAGAGCAGACGCCTGCTTTTGGCAGAAATGCTGAGGCGAGTGCACGACTGCGTGTGTGTGTGTGTGTGTGTGTGTGTGTGTGTGTGTGTGTGTGTGTGTGTGTGTGTGTGTGTGTGTGTGTGTGTGTGTGTGTGTGTGTG
>NW_024583387.1:19266-59303 GCF_018398535.1 Haplochromis burtoni
GTGTGTGTGTGTGTGTGTGTGTGTGTGTGTGTGTGTGTGTGTGTGTGTGTGTGTGTGTGTGTGTGCACACGAGCTTGAAAGTACATTTTATGTAAGGTTCTCACTGGCATCAAAACCACAATAGCAGGTCAGGGAACAAAAAAGACACTTTACAATACAATTCTTTACATAGCTGTAGTTTACCGTTGTGTGAGAGGACAACAAAGATGCCATCGTCACAATTTCTGTGCTGACAGGAGGATATTTAGAAGATAATTAGAAAAACTGAAAAGGTGACAGCAGAAAAAATGCAGGAATTATTAAAATATATTTTAATAATAGATAATTAGCTACCAAGCGTACAAACCAACAAAGTCACCTGCTAGCCAGTGCCCTCAAAATATTTACCTGAGAAAGGACGCATTTTATTATAATTATACACCTATTCTTGCTTCACTTGTTGTTTTTAAATCCTGAAATCATCTTACCCCACCTTACCTCTGAGCTGCTTTACCCCTGCAATACTGTCTGAGTTACCTTTGCATGCTAGACAGTCACCTACATTGTCCATTTAAAAAAGTCATTTTAAAACTCAATTATACTGCTTTGGCCTTTGACCCAGCATGAGATATTGTTCTGACTTGCGTTTATTGCATTGTAGTTGCCTTTTTCTTTTTATTCCATTATAGTTGTTTTTATTGTTGCTTTTACTTACCATTGTTTTCAGTGTATTTGTTGATTTTTGTGTACAGCACTTTTTGTTAATCTCCTGTAACTGTTTTTAAAGTGCTTCATGAAGAAAGTTGGTATGGTACAGCTGAATTGGTAGACTGCTATTGTTCACTTGATTGAGCAGGTAACCCAAATGCTGAATGGGCTGGTTCAAATGTGTCCTGGACCATTTCCTGTGTGTCATTCCTCCTCACTCTCCCCCGATTTTCCTTTCTACTGTCCTATCAAAATAAAAGCTTCGAATTCAAGAATCAAAACTCTACAGCTAAAAAAACAAAAACAAAAAATCAGTGTTGTGCTCAGCTGACAGCAACTGAACACAACATTTCAGTCAATGCTTTAGTACATATTGGCTCTAGACTATGACAGTACTTTTTTGGGATAAAATAAAAATAACAAAAAAATTTATTTTATCAGATATTATAGTGTCATATGTTCTGACCTGCTTGTTCCATTTACTGCATCTATATTTTGCTAATAGTTTTAAAACCTCACAGAGCACTAGGCACCCCCAGTTAAAGGGCAGAAATCATAACAACAAAGTGAACTGCAGCATTAACCCAAAGCTCTGAAGTAGCTGTGGAGTAAAGAGGTGAACACAGCTAAAGCAGACCAATACTGTGCCCTTCCTCTGCAGGACAGACTTTTCCTCACTTTGCCATTAATGGCTTTTTGCATGGCCGATATATATACTGTATAATATGCAGACAAATGCAGACAATGGCAAATTTCTTCACCTTGTGAACAGCAAGGTCATGTAAACTTAGTAGCTCTGCAAGAAATATTACTTTAATATTGAATCGATTTTAACAATAGTTCTTTAATTCTGATTGTTTAAAGATAGTTTAGCTTTTTTTTTAAGTGCAATGCTGCCATCTAGTGTTCAGAAATCTTTACTATGCCATGTCTGTGGTGAAGTTTTTACAGGTGTATTTTTTAGACTTCTAATCATTTTTAAAACTCTCTTTGCATTGCAAAATGTGGCCCATGAGGAGGTTTTTATATTTGTTTTGAAAAAGTATACTGCATATGCTTTTTTAAAACCTTATTCCAAAGTGGATTAAATAAATGTTTCACCTCGAAATTCTACATACAATACCCCATAATTACAAAACAGAAAAAGTTTGCTTGAGATTCTTGTAAATTTGTTAAAAATAAAAAACAATCCAGTTTCTTCTGCCTATCCAGGGCCAGGTCACAGGGGCAGCAGACTAAGCAAACAAGCCCAGATCTCCCTCTCCGTGTCCACCTGCACCAGCTTGTTTGGGGAACCCCAAGGCATTCCCAGGCCAGTTGAGAAATATAATCCTTCCACTGGGTCCTGGCTCTGCCCCGGGGCGTCCTCCTGGTGGGACATGGCTAGGACACCTCACCCAGGAGGCATCCTTGTCAAATGCCCAAAACCCTCTCAACTGGCTACTTGGGATGTGGAGGAGCAGCAGCTCCACTCTGAGCCCCTACCGGTTGTCCAAACCCCTCAACCTATTTCTTTTTTTTTTTTTTTGTTAGTTTGGATCTTTAGCCATCAGAATTGTTGTCTTAAGGCCAAGAAAGATGCCAAGCGGATTTATTTTACCAAGTGGATCATCATGGCCTTGCCATATTGGTCCATTTGATTGACCTTTATTATAATTATGAATTTATTTTATTTTCAGTTGCTACAAACGGGACAGACAGGGAGGACAGGGAGAAAGAATGAAAGAAAGAGAGGGAGAGAAAGAAAACCAAAGGGGAGGAGAGACGGTGAGAAGGGGGGAAGAAAGAAAAAACAACAACAAAACAAAACAAACAAAACACCTGGGTCACCTGTATGGAGAAAAAAAACAGAAGAGAAAGCAAACAACAAAGAGCAACATAATAAAAAAAAACAGCACCATCACAATAAACTAGCTAGCAGTAGATATCAGTAGATACTAAATAATAAACGATATTGTGCAGCACGCAAGATAGACAGCGCACAATGTGCTTTGAGGCAGCAGCCAAGAAAGCTGTAGTCCGCGTCTGTGAATACCCGTGTGTACACCTGTGTGCATACCTGTGTGGATCAGCATGCTTGCATTCCAAAGGTTTCTCCATGTAACGATCTGCTAGGGAGTGTGGGGAGCCACAGCCCCGTCCTCCAGGGTATGAAGCAGGTATGGAGGAGATCAAAACTCCAGACATCCAGAGGCCCCCAGAACACAAGAGACCAAGGAAGACCAACAGAGGGGCAGCCGCGCCACTGTCCCAGAAAGAGCTGAGGAGAGTCCCAGATGAGGGCTCACTCAGCAGCCGCGGAGCAGAAGCCAGGGGGAGTTGCAGTGACGCGCCCGTGAGCTCCGCCGGCAGCCAGCTGTGCCTGAGTGACCGAGCCCCAGGCCGAGAGGCCGGGGGCACCCCACCTCCGAAGTGGCCCGAGCGAGCCCCAGGCTCCAGGCCCCGATAAGCGGCCGCCAAGGAGTGAGCCGGTGTGTACCTGGACGCCCATCCCCGGACACAAAGAACCACCAACGCACCGATGTCTGAGGGAGTCCGCCACTGGCAGGGGAAGTGGTGGTGGGGGGAGATAGGCCTCCAAACCTTGGAGGGCCTGAGATGTCCCCAGAGAGGTGGCGTCTGATACCCAACCTGACATATAGACACAGACATACAGGCACACACAGACACAAACATCCATTCCCACCCTCATGCTCTCATATGCACTTACTCCACACTCAACCAACGTGGAGACAGACATAAAGAGACGCTGTACACACGATCACACTCCCCAAGCGTACTCTACAAACCGGGTCTAGGTACCCTTGCCCCTGGAGGGGGGAACTGCACCCAGACCCAGGTGGTGTTACCCTTTTCCCTGCGGTGGGGAGAGGCAGACCGCCCCGACTCCGCAGCAGCAGGGAGGCCCCACACTCCAGACCGCAGTCGGACGGCCAACTCCTCCTAGCCCCCCCGCTCCAGCAGGCCGCAGAGAATGGGGGTGAGAGAAGACTCCAAACCTCCCTCCACCCGCTCATTGTAGTGTTGATGCATGTGTGTTCTAAGGTGCAATTAAAACCCAGGAGGGCATGGAGCTACCTGCCAGAGAGCAGCAGGTAAGCGCATGGTCCCTCCTGCTAGCCCTCAATGTCTACGTGTATTTAAAATTGAGAGGTGGGCAACGACGCCAGGGGTGAGGTGTACACCCTGATGGTAATTTGGAGTCCGTGTAGCGTGCCCACCCCCAAGATCCTATATGTATGTGTAATGAGAGTGTGAGTAATGTGAATGTCTAAGTTGTGAGATAAAATTGAGGCAGAGGCAGCCAGAAGGGGACAGAGGGGGGGGGTAGCCTCCTCTGCACCCTGGTGACATACCCCTACTCCAAGGCCCTGCATGTGTGGGTGGTTGTGGTGGAGCGGGAAGAGGGAGGCAGCTGGAGATGGGGAGGGAAGGAAGGGAGGGGCAGGTGACCCCTCCCTGGGGCCAGCTCCCCCGCTGACCCCAGTAAGCACTTCCATACTCCGCGACCCGCCAGGGAAAGGGGGCCCCCTCAACCTATTTCTAAGGGAGAGGCCAGCCAGCCTTCTGAGAAAGCTCCTTTCTGTTGCTTGTATCCGCGATCTCGTTCTTTTGGTCACTACCCAAAGCTCGTGACCATTGGTGAGGGTAGGGATGTAGATTGACAAGTACAGCATCTGCATCACTGCAGATGCAGTACCAATCTGTCTGTCAATCTCCTCCTCCCTTCTCCCCTCACTCATGAACAAGACCTAGATACTTAAACTCTTCCACTTGGGTCAGTAACTGGTCTCTGACCCAGAGTGGGCACTCCACTCCACTCAAGGACATTGACAGAGTGGTTGCGAAGCCATTCCTTTGTTATCTTGGCTGCTTGCTTAGGGTCAATGTCATGTAGGAAGTTGAACAATCACCCTAGTTCAAGGTCCGGTCTGTGTGGCAGGTTATCATCAAGGATGTCTTTGTGCATTGCTGCATTTATCTTTCCCTCAACTCTGACTCATCTATCGCTTCCTGCTGGCGAAGAACATCCCACAAGATGATGCTTCCACCACCCCGCTTCACTGTAGGGAAAGTATTGGCCAATGGATGAGCTGTGCCTGGTTTCTTCCAGACATGACGCTTGGGATTCAGGTCAAAGAGTTCAATCTTTGTTTCAACAGACCAGAGAATGTTGTTTCTCATGGTCTGAGAGTCCTTCAGCTGCCATTTGGCAAACCCCAGGTGTGCTCTTTCATCTCACTAGTTTACCATACAGGCCTGATTGGTGGAGTGCTTCAGAACTGGTTGTACTTCTGGAAGGTCCTCCTGTCTTCACAGAGCAACACTGGAGCTCTGTTGTTGATCACCTCCCTGATCCCTTCTACCTCAGTCACTCAGATGACCAGCTGTAGGAAGAGTCCTGTTTGTTTTAAACTTCTTCGATTTACAGATGATGGAGGCATTTGTGGTCTTTGGAACCTTCAATGCTGCACAGGTTTTTCTGTACCCTTGCCCACTGAATCTGTTTCTTGATACAATCCTGTCTTGGAGGTCTACCGACAATTCCTTGGACTTCATGTCTTGGGTTGTGCTCTGATATCCACTGTTTGCTATGGGAGGTCATATAGACAGGTATAGGCCTTTCCAAACTATGTCAAACCAACTTTCTTTTTAATACATTTGCAAGGATCTCAATCAAACTTTTTTTTCACTTTGTAATTATGGTATATATTTTGTGTAGGAGTTTTGAGATAAAATAATACATTCTTATTCCAAAAATGGAATAAATGTAACAAAAATTAAGGCAAATGTGGAACAAGTGAAGCGCTGCGAATACTTTTCACTGTAACTCCAGCACAATCGATCCATTTTATTAACCACTTGTGCTATTCAGGTCACACGGCACAAAGTATTGGGAGAAAAAAAACAAAAAACAACAACTTACTGGCCGGTCTGTATTTTGGGGGTGGGGGAGAAGTACACTCCAAAACAACTCAAAACAAAGTGAATCTTGTATGTTATTTATTTCATTTCAGATTTACAAGTTATTTCACATTTCTTTTTTAAAAAAAAAGGCTAGCAACTCTCCGGTGTTACAGTTAGCAATAAAACAATGCAAGAAAACAACTGCATTTATGGTACAGCCTCTTCAGAAGTGTAGCCTCTCCAATCACGACCACCCTCAGCAAGCAAAGTCTTGAGCTTTTATTATAACAGTCTCACCCAACTCCCTATTAAGAATAACCAAAGCCACCTCTACACCTGGCATTACAATGTGATCTGCAACTAGATAATTTAATGATGGGAAAGTATAAGGAATGCAGGTGTAATTTTATGCACTGTGATTGGTATGTAATCAGACAATCCAGGGCACATTTAGAGGTGCTTGGCTTGCACTCTGATTAGATCTGTTAGTGTAAATGCAGTTAGAGCAGCCTAACAACATTAAGTTAAACAAAATCATCTACCCTTCAAGTTCTGCCTCTTCCTGCTCATCATTAAACTGAAATGTTAAGCAGAACCTTCAAAGTCTTCTATCTCCTCTTTCCAGAAATGGATAATATTAATTTCTGGACACAGAGATGGCCAACTTGCAAAGATAAAAGATCCATCTTTAACTTGTGAACTAACCAACCAACCCGACTAACCTGCATATAGAGACAATGTCAGGACACGGTCAGATGATTTTATACAAGGGCTAACTGCTAACTCCAAAATGTCACCTGTCACTATCAAGATAACTTACACATGCTAATGTCAGGTGCTTATGCTGCATTACGACAAAAAGATTAAATCGCTCTACCATTTGTAATTTAAGGATTAATATTTTTGGGTACTTTTTTCCCCCCACTGAATATAAGCAAATGACAGGAGTAGAAAACGTGTGTGCATATATAAATATACATATTCTACACACACACAAACAGACGCGCACACACACACTCCAACAATTCCAACAACCTCAGCATCATGCTTCAAAATCATTTATAACAGCATTCGATCATCAGAGAGATGCTAAAGATCAACAGGGAGGCGGACAGACACAGAAAGGAAAGACAGAGAAGAAGTAGTGAGGGATCTTGGGAATTCCCTCTAGCTTATGATTTGCTTTACAAAAGTTCCTTTAATCAAACGGGATGCAGATAATCTCATCTGTAATCTCAGTGTGGAAGTGGCGAGTGGTTCTGCCCTCTCCTGCCTCTCTGGCTTTTTGCTACATGCTGTCCTTAAAATGATGTTCAGGGCTCGTTCACCAAGTTCGTTTTTTCTTGCTTCTTAGTTGCCGCCACAGCACCGGCTGCTGCTGCTGCCCTGAGGGTTAGTTTGTTCTAGATCTACTCCTGTCCTTGTCCGCCCACCTTGTCCAGCTGTACCCTGGGGCTCGCTCTTCGGTAGCTTCTTCGCTACAGGGACAGGGGAACAGATATTTCAAAATAAAGCTATGAAACACCAAAACAGCACCAAAAGGTGACAATAAAACAATAGTTTTTTTTTTAATCTATCACATATGTTAGGTTAATTTGTGATTCCAAACTGGTCAACTGGAATATGTGACTAAATGCATTACTTACCTATAGCCATGAAAATTTCATTGACATTCATAGCGGTCTTGGCTGAGGTCTCCATAAAAAGCAGACTGTTGTCATCGGCATAGGCTTGTGCCTCCTGAGAACACGATTTAGATATAAAAGTTAATCAACAAATTCAAATGAAACCTCTAAATATCAGATTTTTTGCTTATATTAAGTCCTCTATATGCATCTTTATACCTGAAACTCGACAGCTCTTTTGTTTGCGATGTCCGCTTTGTTGCCAGCCAGAGCGATCACTATGTTGGGACTGGCCTGCCTTTGAAGCTCCTTCACCCAATTTTTCGCACGATCAAAAGTGTCCTGAAAAACCAACAAACTTAATTTGCATTTCCCCAAAGTATTTAGCACTACAGCTATCTTTAATGTTGGTCAAACATGTTTTCTTTTTTTAAATTTCATACTAGCATAGCTGGTGTGACCTCAAAAAGCCCACAAGCCCATGAACACACACGAACACACACACGCATATGTTTAAAATTAACTTACACTGAGTCAAAGCACACCCTCTGTCATGTATGTAAAAATAATCTTAAATATTAGGTAAATACAACTGCAGGTGAGAAACAACACACAACATGTTACACCGTGTTATTATTTATTTAACTAAAATGCAGAAGCAGTGTGTAAAAAAATTAAGCACACCTCATCTTCTCTATGATGTTATCAGTCTCTCACATCACTGTGGAGGAATTCTGGCCCACTCTATATTGCTTTGTATATGCAATGCTTTTTAAGCTCCTACCACAACATTCAATGAGGTTGAGGTCCTGACTTTGACTGGGCCATCGAGGCATCTGAGTTCTTTTCTTTTTCCAGACATCATCATTATAGATCTGCTGTTGTGCTGGGAATCATTGTCCTGTTCCATGACCCAATTTTAGCTATTTTTTAACTGTCAGACAGATGGCCTCACATATGACTCTAGAACGGGGGTCCCCAATCCCAGTCCATGAGGGACGGTGTCCCTGCAGGTTTTAGATCTCACCCTGGGTCAACACACCTAAATCACATGATTAGTTCATTACCAGGCCTCTGGAGAACTTCAAGACATGTTGAGAAGGTAATTTATCCATTTAAATCAGCTGTGGTGGATCAAGGACACACCTAAAACCTGCAGGAACACCGGCCCTCGTGGACTGGGATTGGGGACCCCTGCTCTAGAATAATTTGGTATACTGATGAGATCATAGTTGAATAAAGAACCGCAAGGTGTCCAGCTCCTGTAGCCGCCAAAAGCCCAAATCACCACCCCTCCACCCCTGTGCTCTCACTTGGTGTGAGACGTTTCTGCTGATATGCTGTGTTTGGTTTTCACAAAAGTGGTGCTGTGCATTATGGACAAGCATCTCCACTTTGGTTTTATCTATTCAAAGGACATTGTTCCACACATCTTGTGGTTTGTTCAGTGCATTTTCTGGAAGATTAGAAACTGTGTTTAATGTTTTCCACATGTGAATATTAGTTTTACTGAGAATAATAAATGTAATTTGTTTGGAAATGACATTATGACCCTTTAAAATCATCGCTGATGTCTTTCCTCCTTGGCATTGTAAACACACACCCGAATGCTCCAGACCAGAAAATTGAAAAGCATCTGCTTTTACAGATGTGCTCACACTTACTAATGATCAACTAAAGTGCCGCTATTTACACTCTTAATTCCTATGGAAACAGTGAGGATGTACTTAGTTTTTCACACATTGCTTTTTCATTTTGGCTTAGTTTTAGTTAAATGAATGTATCATGTTTTGCTCTTTATCTGAGGTTGTATCTAAATCATAGTTACAGGTTAATTGCAAAAAACCAAACAAAAATAAGTGAGAATCTTGAATCCTTCAGCCAAAACACACCTTAACAATTGTAACTGTTTTTTCAGTGATTTTTAAAAATGATCACTGATTATCAGCATATTTTGCATTCTTCCACTTTTGGGAGCAACAAAACAATGAAACAAATGAATTAAACAAAGCAGTATCTGCAAGCATCATACAGTATGTCACGAAACTGAGTACACCCCTCACATTTTTGCCACTATTACCTAAACCACTGGCAACAAAAATGAGTAAACCCCTAAGTGAAAATGTCCAAACTGTGCCCAAAGTGTCAAGATTTTGTGTGGCACTAACACTGCCTTAACTCTATTGAGTGTGGAGTTCACTAGAGCTTCACAGGTTGCCATGGGAATCCTCTTCCACTCCTTCATAATGACATCATGGAGCAGGTGGATGTTAGAGACCTTGCTCCTCCACTTTCCATTAGAGGATGCCCCACAGATGCTCAATAGGGTTTAAGTCTGGAGACATGCTAGGTCTGTCAAGCAGCTTTACCCTTAGTTTATTTAACAAGGCAGTGGTCTTTTTGGAGGTGTGTTTGGGTTTGTTATCATGTTGGAATCCTGCCCTGTGGGACAGTTTCTGAAGGGAGGGGATCATGCTCTGCTTCAGTATGTCACAGTACATGTTGGCATTCAGGGTTCCCTCAATTATGCGTTCCTCCGTGCCAGCAGCACTGATACAGCCCCAAACAATGACACTCCCACCACCATGCTTGACTGTAGGCAAGACAAACTTGTCTTTGTACTCCTCACCTAGTTGCTGCCACACACCCTTGACACAATCTGAACCAAATAACTTAATCTTGGTCTTATCCATGTCCTTAGTCTGCTTGTCTTCCACAAACTGTTTGCCGACTTTCTTATGCATTATCTTTAGAAGAAGAAGAAGCTTCCTTCTGTGAGGACATCCATTTGATGCAGCGTGAGGCGTATGGTCTAAGCACTGACAGGCCTTAATGCCTTCAACTTCTCCAGCAATTCTGGCAGCACTCATACATCTATTTTCAAAAGACCTCTGGGTATGACGTTGAGCATGTGCACTCAACTTCTTTGATCAACCATGGCGAGGTTTGTTATGAGTGGAACCTGTCCTGTTAAACTGATGTATGGTCTTGGCCACCGTGCTGCAGCTCAGTTTCAGGGTGTTGGCAATATTCTTATAGCCTGAGCCATCTTTATGTAGAGTAACAATTCTTTTTTTCAGATCCCCAGACAGTTCTTTACCATGAGGTGCCTAATAAACTTCCAGTGATCAGTATGAGAGAGTGTGAGAACAATAACACCAAATTCAACAACCTGTTTCCCATTTACACCTGAGACCTTGTGAAACTAATGAGTCACATGACACCAGGGACGGAAAATGGCTAATTGGGCACAATTTGGACATTTTCACTTAGGGGCGTACTCACTTTTGTTGCCAGTGGTTTAAGCAATAATGGCTGTGTGTTGAGTCATTTAGAGGGGACAGCAAATTTTCACTGTTGTATAAGCTGTACACGGACTACATTGTGTCAAAGTGTCAAATCTTCAGTGTTGTCCCATGAAAAGATATAACTAAATATTTACAAAAATTGGAGGGGTGTACTCAGTTTTCTGAGATACTGTAACTGTTACCCTGTGCGTGAAACCTACTGTGTTGGTAATGTCATAGACCACGATGGCTGCTTGAGCCCCTCTGTAGTACATTGGAGCCAGGCTGTGGTAGCGCTCCTGACCCGCTGTGTCCCAGATCTCAAACTTCACAGTGGTGTCGTCAAGGCAGACAGTCTGAGTGAGGAAAGCAGCTGCAGAGAGAATGAAAATGTAAACAATAAATAAATTAAACACTCAATCTTCCTAGAAGACTATCCTGTTCACATCTGATCTGAAGATAAGTTAGGAGGCATTGCATCACTTCAGATTAGCTTGGGCACAAATTTATATAATTCTAAATGCCACATCTATAGGTGCATGACCTCTGTGTAGGATAACACGCCACATCACAAGACTTGTATCATCTCGAACTGTACTTAAATGGTCATCACAGTCACAAATTTGAATTCAACAGGGCACCTTCTGGATGTGGCTGAACAGGGGTTTGCATCATACATATGCAGCTGAGAAATATGCATCACCTGTGTGATACTATCATGTCAATATGGACCAAAATCTCAGAGTAATGTTTTCGGCACTAGTAGAATCTATGCCATGAAGAACTAAGACAGTTCTGAAGGTAAAACGAGGCCCAACTTGGTACTAGCAAGATGCGCCTAACATACTGACCAGTGAATGCATGTTCTTTATGTGAACAGCTTTTATTTTGATGAAACATTTGCCAAATTTCAGCAATGTTATTTAAGGAAAGCTCTTCTACAGATGCTTGTTTTTAAATGACATTTAACATTTGGGAATACTTGAGAGGAATATGAAAGGCACATTGAGTTATCAAACCTCATACAGCACTAAGATTCCTAAATTTCAAACAATATTCACTTAACATGCAGACAGCAACATAATCTACCTAGAGAAACACCTACAGCTTCCAAACAAAATCAGTTTCCTTCATTTAGAAACGTGTTTCTCACCTCCAATGGTGCTCTCCTGGAATTCGTGGAACTGCCCTTTGACAAAGCGCAGCACTAAGCTCGACTTCCCCACCGCTGACTCCCCCAGCAGGACCAGCTTGAACTGGCAGATTTTATTTGCTGCTGCAGCACCATTAGGCCTGTTTGCTCCTCCACCACCACGTCCAGCCATTGATAGAGACTGTTAGGAAACAAACTAAATACTCGGAGTTTGAGAAGGGTTGGAAGTCCACGCACCGATTGTGAGCGAGGTCAGAAATCACACTCCGGGGCGACAAAAACAGCGGCGATCCAGGCAAGCCTGAAACATTTTTAGAAAAATAAACTGAACCTTTTTTGTGGGTACATTTTAGGAATACATATCTATAAGTGACTGATTTTTACGTTAGCTTGTAGATAACACTTGTTTTTTCATACCTCTGCTAGACTAACGTTTGTTTATCCCCGATTATAGCGTAGAAACAACGCAGTATCCATCATATAAGTTATTATTAATTACGTTATAAAGCCTGTCAGCTCTTCTATCAGACAATACCGAACTGACACAAAAGATTCAGATCAGTCGCTGTCATGTGAAGTTCATAACCATAGATCTACATGCAGTCTGTTCACTTTTTTAACTGCTAAAAGTACAGCTGAGCAGGTCTCCGCCACAGTTATCTGAAATTATTTGTTAGCAGCAGCAAATGTTGTTTGGTTAAAAAAAAATAAACACTTAAATGATAAAATGGAAAAGGGCACCACATACAGCCTTGAACTCTCAAACACTGATATCGATATCGGCCTGAAAGACCTAGTCTGGCATGTTAGTAACAGCTGACGAGTTAAGCTAAAACAACCTAGAAATGGCTCCATTCTGTTTTTAATGCTGTCTCACAAGCTGAAATGCTTCTGTAGTCAACAGGACACTAACAAACAATTTAAGTGTGCGTATTTGTAGTTACAAGTCCAAAAGCACCGGGTGAACCCGCTAGTCGTTTAACTTTGACCGTCTATACGGACAAAAACACCATCAGTCAGACAGTTAGCTCGGAAGCTAAAGCTCGTCTGTATTAACGACGATCAAATCAGTTCATAATGCTAATCGGCTAACAGGAAGTTTTGGGTTTCTTACCGAAAACGAAAAAACAAGATTCACTGTACCGTGTGCAGAGTGACTTATAACGATGTTATTTCTCGTTAACAGCGTTTTCTCCCGTTCCACTAAAAGACTTCCAGCTTCTGTGGAATATATGCTTCCGCCTTCAGTAACAAAAATACTTCCTGGATTCGCTTGTCATGTGATGTGATGTCACAGCCAATCAAATACGGAGATTGCAGAACGTCAGCAGGAGCTAGCTCAGTCCTGTACTATTTTTAAAATGATCAATGACAGAAACACTTGCAATGACTTTTAG
The DNA here is from genome assembly GCF_018398535.1 of Haplochromis burtoni. NCBI lineage: Eukaryota > Metazoa > Chordata > Actinopteri > Cichliformes > Cichlidae > Haplochromis > Haplochromis burtoni. The sequence goes on from NW_024583387.1 coordinate 32,324, forward strand.
AGGAAGATTATTTCGCAGTGCTTGGGTAATTTGCAACAAAGGTTTAAATTCAAAAACTCATACTCCAAAAAAAAAGACTTGATCCAACTTTTCATGACATAATTGACATTATTTATTATTATTATTATTATTATATCCTTCTGGATGTTTAGTAAGCTAGAAATACAATTAGATGTTATGCGATTTAAAAGACACATTTGTGTAGCCAAGGGATTCATTAATTCTATTTATATTTTCAGAGATACTTACACAATTAACGAAGTATTTTCTTCTTTCCTAATAACTGGTTGTGCCACCCTTGGCAGCACAAATTGCAGTCAAGCTTTTGCAATAACTGGTAATGATTCTTTCACAACTCCGTAGAGAAATTTTGGCCAACTCTGCTTTGCAGAATTGTTTTAATTCAGCTACACTGGCGGTTTCTTGAGCATGAATGGCCTTTAAAGTCATTCCAAATCATTTCAGTCGGATTTATGTCCAGACTTTAACTCAGTCACTCCAAAACCTTTCTCACATTTTGAAAAACAAAAACATTTTTCCTGTGACTCTTTAGTAACAAAGGTCATCTCTATGCAGAAACAACACATGGTTAAATGCCACATGGTGGTGCAATTGGAAAGCAAATAACATTCGGAGGGATTTGGAACACACTCAAAGATACAACCGTATTTTGTTTTGCAGAAAATGTAAGTTATTGTCTGATTTTGCTTTCTTTTCTCCCCTGAATTATAGTTGTATTACAATAAAGTGAAGTAATCTATTCTAAGGAACACCAGACTAACAAAGGATTTGCAGTTATTGATGGCCATAAAACAGTGTAAGTGTATAATTAGTTGATTTTATTGTGAAAATTGTATTACACAATATGTGGGATTGGATTATTTATTCGCTGGAAAATATTGTGTATGATAGCCATTTATCTGTTGCACAGATCAGCTGAGCAGCAAGTGGCAGATGATACACCGGGCTGATTCATTATCCTGCAGTCATTTGACTTCATGCAACCTTTGAAATATCTGGGAGCTGTGGAAACAAGGAAAACAAGGTGGTATGAAATCATCTGTTGTAACTGATTTAATTTTGTTCTTTTTTTTCCCTGCACACTAAACCAAATGAGGGTTTTGACTTACTAGATCCTGCATAAATGATGGCACTGGTGCAGACATTGTTAAAGCCATGGCAGGTCTCCACAGAGTTTGGGCAGTGTCGCAGACCTCCACAGTAACACTTCAGAGCATCACCTGGGAAAAAAAATAAATCAGGTTTAATCACTGTAGCAAAGCATTTTCACAGCCAATAATTTAAATACAGTAAATAGAACAGTAGCAGAGTCTCCCAAATGTGCCTCATTGACAGATATGGAAAATGATGCATATAGAAACAGGCTGCAGCTTAACTCACTCTGGCTGATGACCAGCAAAACCAAAACAGCAACAATCACAGTCTTCATGTCTTCAGGATGCCTCGCCTCACTGCACCAATCTCTGCATGAAAAAAGGGAATAAATGTGAGAAGATCAAACTCTTTAAGCTCCACCATAATCCACATATTGAAGGACAAACACATCCCACCTGATGAACGATTCTTCTGGAGAGTGATTCCTCAAATGTGTGACAGCTGGGTTTCCATCCTCCTTTTTTATTTGGTCTTGTTGTGCAAGCGTGCAGAGTGAAATATCAAGATCAGACTGTGATGCTGCAAAAACACACCGTGACACCACTTGACTCATCAAGAGAATGTGCAAATATATTTGCACACCAATTGTTCTGTTTGTATAAGCAACATATGCAGCGCAAAGTAACAACATGATGTGAGGACACGTATAAAGCGCAATCAGCCAATTTGGACCAACACTACAAATAAATAAATAAATAGGTGAGCAAATTGTAACAGGGTATAAAGAACATGATAAAACCTCGTCAAATACAGAGAATTGTTTAGTTTGAGGATTTGTTATTGATCTTGGAAATCCCAGAGTGGAATCATAAGGGACATTTTCAGATCAGTGTGTCCCTGAAGATTTCCAGTAAGAAATCAAGAAGAGAAGCTGTTTTACAACATAAACAAACAGATGGAAAATGTCTGAAAAACAAATCTTTTGAATACTAATAAAAAAAACCCCTGAAAAATAACAAAAAAGGGTTTTAAAAATAATCATAAAGTGTTAATGTAGAACTGAGAAGAGATTTAAAAAAAAAAACATAACCTTTTAAAACACGAACATCAAAGTTGAAAACTGCCAAATAAGCCCATGGAGTCTTTGTAACAAGACAATCAGCATAAACCCAAAAGGTCTTAGCATACATACAGAGCTGTGCAAAAGTCTCAAGTCACTTCTCTTTGTTTATGTTTTGTCAGGAAAATGTGAAATAAATGCAGACATATATGGAAATCCAGTATCCATTTACAAAGAGTTTAATTTGACATCAAGTTCCACTGAGATTCGAACTCAGATCACTGGATTCAAAGTCCAGAGTGCTAACCATTACACCATGGAACCACTTCTCAAAGACTGGTGTCACTAAAAAAAACAGAGCGTTTATTTACTGAGTGTTGGCATAATATAAAATGAAAAATAGAAGCAGTGTCACGTCACCCCTCATTACTGTTTTCTTGGAAAATTGGAATTTGGTACAGCGATTTATTGAAACATCTGAAAAGATAAATTAAAATGCAGAATTTAAGGAAAAAACAGAGTTTGTACAATTCTAACGAGCTTGAAAATCAATATTTGGTATGATCACCTTTATTCTTTAACACATTCTGAACTCTTTTAGGCAAGCGTTCTTGTAATTTCTTTAAATAGTCTAGCTCTCCAGGCTTCTTGAAGGACATTCAAAGCTCTTCTTTGGATGTTGGTTGCCTTTTGTTCTTTTCTCTGTTAAAATGATCCAAAACTGCTTCAAAAATATTGAGGTGCAGACTCTGGGGAGCTCAATCAATGACTGACAGTGTTACACTTCCCAACACCACTGGCTGAATTGCAGCCACAAACCATGACAGAGTCTCGACTGAGTTTCAAAGGTTTAAAGATTGCTGTAGACACTCTCACTACAACACATCTCCCCTGACCTCCTCTGGGCATAGTGATGATGATTTGAACAAAAAAATTTGTAATTTGGATTCATCTGGATTTGTTGATTTACAGTCCAGTTCTTATGTAACGTGGCACACCTCAACCTGTTCTTCCTGTTTGCCTTGGTTAAGAAAGGCTTTTTGACAGCCAACCATCCACTGGGACCATTTCTGACAAGGTCTCAGCAAACAGTAGATGGATCAACTGAAGGGCCTGGTGTATGTGTCAGGTCTGCTGGATTTTTTCTTACTTCTTAATGTCCTTCAGATACTGTTCACCTGCTGTAGATATTTTTTAGGCCTGGAACTTGTTCGGTCTTCTCTATTTGTCCAATTTCCCTCTATTTTAAGGACACACTGGACACCGTGCTGAGATATGTCACGTTTTCAGCTAATAGCTCTTTGGGATTTGCTTTGTTGATGGGAAAATTCTAGTTAGTTTGCATTAACTTTGACATTTTTCATAGATTCTACTAAAGAAATGGGAACAAATGCTATGTTTGTGTGACAGGCTGCTGGTAACAACATGCATAAAGATACAATTTAAAATGGATTTTTTGGTAAGTTGTCTGTTAGGTATACTGCCTTTTTATGATTCATAGCGTTAAGTACAAGCTTACATCTGGTCTTGTCTGTTCTTTGCAATTTCTATCCCACTTAACTCATAATGTAATTTCTGTCAAGTAATGAAACCAAATGAAATCCTCTAGTGTTGGCTAATTAAATACAAACATATAACCTGTGTCCTTACTTTTACCATACCTCTTACACATAAGACTAATTCAGGAATATAACATACTGTGCATGAGGTATAGTATTGGGGTCAGTTCATACTACCAACTCATTATGTTGCACTGTAAATATCAGATCTTTTATATCAGTGTTTTTTTTTGTATGTATTTATTTAAAAACATATATACAAACATCTGTAAACAGTCTCTTTGTGTTTGTGTCGTTTATTTCTGTTTTGATCATTTTCTTTGTTTAGTCGTTCCAGCCTGTCAGAGGGCTGCGGATTATTTAATTTTCTAACACCCATGTAACAACGCTTTGATGCATTTTCCCAATAAATGAATAACAAAAGGATATTAATAATAATCTAAATATAGCTTCCGTTTCTGGCTAAAGCATAACCTTTTGACTGACTGACAATTTTAAGTCACATTTTAATGTCCTCAGTGTTTCAGTTTTTTGGTTAGTTTCCTATAACAGCTTTTTGTATGTAAAATCAGAAATTATTACTTTAACAAACCACTGACAAACCATATTTCATGATGAGCACCTTTCTAAATTGGCCATAACAAACCTAGTTAGTGTTCAAAAAATAACTAATAGTTCAAAAACATTAATGTAATGAAGTGATGTTGTCATTTAAGAAAAACCCCCAATTAATTCTCTAGAGAATAGAAAATAATACAAATAAGAACTGATATAAAAGCCAAAGATAAAATAAACTGCTCTTTATTATGAGAACACCAGAATGCACACTACATGACAGTAAACATGTTTACAGGCATTAGTATCTGTTGCACAGATCAGCTGAGCAGCAAGTGGCAGATGATACACCGGGCTGATTCATTATCCTGCAGTCATTTGACTTCATGCAACCTTTGAAATATCTGGGAGCTGTGGAAACAAGGAAAACAAGGTGGTATGAAATCATCTGTTGTAACTGATTTAATTTTGTTCTTTTTTTTCCCTGCACACTAAACCAAATGAGGGTTTTGACTTACTAGATCCTGCATAAATGATGGCACTGGTGCAGACATTGTTAAAGCCATGGCAGGTCTCCACAGAGTTTGGGCAGTGTCGCAGACCTCCACAGTAACACTTCAGAGCATCACCTGGGAAAAAAAATAAATCAGGTTTAATCACTGTAGCAAAGCATTTTCACAGCCAATAATTTAAATACAGTAAATAGAACAGTAGCAGAGTCTCCCAAATGTGCCTCATTGACAGATATGGAAAATGATGCATATAGAAACAGGCTGCAGCTTAACTCACTCTGGCTGATGACCAGCAAAACCAAAACAGCAACAATCACAGTCTTCATGTCTTCAGGATGCCTCGCCTCACTGCACCAATCTCTGCATGAAAAAAGGGAATAAATGTGAGAAGATCAAACTCTTTAAGCTCCACCATAATCCACACAATGAAAGACAAACACATCCCACCTGATGAACGATCCTTCTGGAGAGTGATTCCTCAAATGTGTGTCAGCTTGGTTTCCATCCTCCTTTTTTATTTGGTCTTGTTGTGCAATTGATGCGAATCTAGTGTATCATTAACTCAAAACTTCATGTGGGTTTTTGCACAAACACAGAGTGAAATATCAAGATCAGATTGTGATGCTGCAAAAACACACCGTGACATCACTTGACTCATCAAGAGAACATGCAAATATATTTGCACACCAGTTGTTCTGTTTGTATAAGCAACATATGCAGCACAAAGTAACAACATGATGTGAGGACACGTATAAAGCGCAATCAACCAATTCTTCTGACCTGTTGTGTAATATTTGCATTGCTTTTGCATGCTCAGTGTAATATTACCTTGAACACCTGAAACACCCACATGGTGGGTCTTGGAAAACACACACTGACACAACTTACAGGGAATGCACAATATGCTGTTGAAGGAATAGCGTCATATTCCGATGTTTTCCAACAGATTTTCCAGTTAAACAACCTTTGCTTCTGTTAGAAAGTGTAAATAATGAGTTAATAATGAACCAAATTTACATAAAAATGTAGATATGAAGAATTACTCTGTTCCAATCAGCAAAGAAGATCATTTGTTTGCTTATTTTCTTGTCTGAGAAGTTTCATCAACAGCTTCTTTTAAAAAAACACAATTATTGTACATTGACTTATATAATCAGATTGAGTGGCGAGTAAGGACGAGGATAAACCAGCGCTCACCAAAAACCCGTTGCATTCAAAGGCCCTAATGAGACGCAGAGCAGCTGCAAATCCTCTTCTTTTAAGAAAGCAGGGTGCTGACTTTGTGTTCTTCTGTGGTCGTCTGAAATTTTATTCAACTTGTGGACACATTCATGTTTCTAAAAAACATCTTTTTTCCTCTTTAATCCTTTCTTCAAAGATATCAAAAATGAAGCCATTTATTTCAAAGCTGAACTGCTGCAGCCCTCTCGTTTCTCATTTTGTTAAACTCGGGGTTGCAAATTTAACTTAATTATTAAGAAATAATCAGACAAGACAATCATCAAATTTCCAGAGTAATAATAAAGTAAACTAAACAAATACAGTGATGTCTAATAATTGTGAGTTTTGGTCTTTTTCAGGCATCAGTACTAATCACCTAATAACTAAACAGAAAACGTTTTAGGAAAAAACGCAAAAACACGACTTTTCTTGGCATATAAAAGTCTTTATACTGATATATGTAAGCAATACCATGAGATTTGAAAACCACAAATAACCTGTCAAATAACAGCAAAGCATCGTAATCCAAATCCAAGAAAATTCAGAGCTTTGCCTCAGTGAAAAATAATCCAGTTTCTGTCTTTTTCTTTTTTCTCAAGCTTTGACACAAATAACCGGTAACTGCATTTTCTCCTTAAATAATTCCAAAGCAATTTTCCAAAGCTTATGCCGGTCTCCTGACTGCTGATGGCTTATTGCAACTAAGCAGTCATATATAGCACACAGTATGCTGGTTATTCTGACATGTTTTCTGTCTCTGAAATATCATTTGCATAAACAGTGGTAAGTGTGATACAACAGCAAAGGACACAGTTGCACATTTTCTGCATATTTATTTTGTCAGCCAGAGAGAAATCATTCAAAAGTTCCTGAATACTCTGAATATTCTATAAGTGTCATAAGTTCATCTTTTTGTCCCTCGGAGGCATTTTTATTTCATAAATTAAGACCAGTTTAAATATTTAATGGGACCCACTTTATTTTTTTTCTTTGAAGCTAAATCTTTTTATTTATGTTTAAATTATGAGCAGCTATGGTGTGTTTATTATAAATGCTTGAGGAAGATTTTCTTTTGCATTGTTTTGCTCTATTTAACGCTTTAGTGAGGAAAAATAGGAAATTTTGACATTTTAAGACGGCTTTAAAAGGAGATACTAACATAATTATAACTGAAATCATAAGTAAGTACTGTGTACTGGTTGGTGGAGTTTAAATATTAGATACTTATTGTCCAAATATTCACAAAACAACCCAGAAGGCTGAACTGAGAAAGACATTCAATTAAAAACAATAAACAATCTACGCCGTGTGATGCACATACTCTACTTTCTACATGCAAAGTGAGGCATGTTTCATTTTTGTTCCTCTGCATTCTTAAAACAGCAAATCATCCTCACTTGTCTGCACATAAATACAGCGCCTGTGTACACAATCAACTGGTTGTCATGTAGAATGCTTACACATTAATTTGGAAACCTTTTCCGTAGGAAAAAGAATAAATTACTTTACCATGCAAGGAGGTAACAGGTATTATCAACTGCAAGTTGTTCTGAAGATGTTGGAAAAAATATACAATATATATACTGGAACCCACTGTCGTGAGCTTTTTTCTTTTTTAGACACACTTCAGTAAAGCCAAAATGAAGCACAAAAATACATGCTTTTGCATAGAAATAGTGTAAATTGCGTGGAGTTTGAGTAATAAGGGAGCATGGGAAGTAAAAGGTGGGGAAACAGAGCACACATCGACAGTCTCTGCCAGAGTCTCAGAAAACACTGTTGCATGAAGAAGTTGCATGTTAGAAATTTCGTGTTGGGTTCTGCTTTGTTCCAGTCTGCTGCTGAGATGTGGAAATATTAATCCGTGAGGTCCAGGCACCACGACTGCTCTGTGCTCTGAGTCTGAACGCCGATGCTGGACCGTCGTGAAGATGCACTTCCACTGTCCCTGCTTTCCAAAGAGCCTGTGTTTCCCAGTAGGCATTCCAGACTAGTGTGCTCCACCGCAGATGGGTCACCTAGTGGGAGATGGGGCTCAATAACATCAGATTGTAATGATCCTGAATCCACAGAACTCCCAAAAGGCTGGCATGGTAATGTGGGTGGAGAGGAAGAGACAGGGTGGAGAGAGGAGTTTGAATCCTTAATTTGGAAGATTGAGGTATCCTGGATCAGAGGGTGAGATGGCGGGGTGGACATCAGGACACACATGGCCTCATTTGAGGCTTTTAAAGGATTAAGGTTGGCATAATGACTGGGTGATGTGTCCAGCAGGCTGTGTGTGGACATTCCTGTAGGGACACTGGACAAAAGGCAAGAGTATTCATCATTATCACTGGGAGGCTGCAGGCACAAAGTGGGCTGGGACTGACTGATGGTAATTGAGCTAGCACCGAGGGGTCTGTTGTCTTCATGTCCAGCATGAGGTGGAAGGCCTGGACTTCCTCCATGGAAGCCTGGGCTGATGCTAAGAAGTGATGGGCTGGTCCACAGATGTGCAGTCATGCTCTCAGAGCTATGACACGGGACAGATTTAGGAGAAGATTTTGGAGAGAGTGTTGGACAGTGGTTAGCAGGCGGACTACAGGACTGAGGCCGCTGGTGGCTCTCTGTTGGGGTTTCAGCAGTTCCACTGCAGCTCCAGTGGCCAGCGGCTGGGGCACTTTGGTGGGAATAGTGGCTCCCGGGAACGTTATGGAGGTGGAAAGCTGAACTATGACTAAAAGGCATGCCGCTGTTGGAGGCTCTGGGAGAGTTGGACGCCATTTGGACACCACACGGATGGGAGGGGAAAGAGGCATTGTAGTGATGAAAAGATACGTGAGCCTGGAGGATGTGCATCATGTGGTGAAGGCTCTTGGTGAGCTCAGAGACTTCCTGGTTTAACGTGCCCATCTGTGGAGAGAGCACTTACAGTTTACATGTGACATTTAAAGACTTCCAACATATTCAATGTAGGTAAATTTTCAAGGGAAACATTAAGGTAACAAATGATAAGGTTCTATCGCTGCTTAATTAATGAATTAATCAGCTTCTCTATTTAAAGTTTACTCTCGGGCTGATGTCCAGCTATAACTTTCTGATGACCTTCCGAGGACTGTAAAAAAGTTGAAATCCCCTCTTGAAGAGATGTCTTCTAAAGCACTTGTGAAATCAAGGAAGAAGAGCAGGTAAGTGACCCTAGCAGAGAATAAAGCAGACAGAAAGCTAAGGATATACAAAATGCAGATGGGGGCCAAAAGGGCCACAAGTAGAGAGAGGTTGTCAACTATTTTTTAAATTGCAGAGTCAGCACTACCAGCCATCCTCTGCATTGCAGAAGTGCCCTGCTGATTAATTAATATTGACTTCAGACAGCACCCATCTGGATACTCCTGCTGCACCTGCTTTCGCTCTATTTACATTCAGATTAAGAGAGCAGGGGGAGACTGAGGTATAGGCCGGCATCAAGTCTGCTTCATCTCACTTTATATTTTTCCTTTACTTTACATACACCAAGCAGGCCGGTAGTAGATGAGATGCTACAAATTTATCTGTGTGACAAAAAAAGTGAAGCTTGTGATTCTATATTTTTGCTTTTTACATACAACATAAAATAAGATGGATTTTTGTTTCTTAATTATTCCTGTGTTTCATTTTCAGTCACTACCAAAGACAGAATGTATGATAATAAGAAGGAGAGCACTGAGCAAACTGCTCTGGATCTGTGAGAATTCACACTCAGGGCTACATTATCCTCGGTGCTATCAATTTTAATTTGGGCTAAGGGGCTGTAGCTCACCTGAAGGTTGAGTTGACTGATGCTCTGCCTGACCTCCTCCGTCTCCAGGAGCAGAGCAGGATTATTTTGTGTGGTGTCTTGGGAAACGAGGGGAAGAAAAATAGGAGGAGTTTTAGCTCCCAGGAGGACTGATCAATTTTAATATAAAGCAAAATTATGTTGCATGACCCCAGTATGTGCCGATAGAAGTAATACATGCATGTGTAACTATGTATGTTTAAATTTCTCTATAAATGAAACGTCATCCAAATTTCACTTAAATCCCCAAAATAGAAACATATTTTTTTATGATGGACAAAAATAAGTGATCCTTCGCTTTGAGTGTCTGGTGTGACCCTCTGACTCCCAGGAGTCATTGCAATTCAATGCTTTTGGTAACTTTTGATGAGGAATCTACCTGGAGGAAATTTAAGCTTTTCTTTCATCCACAAAACATCGTTTTAAACAGCTTTGTGGTGCACACAGACAGTTCTCTTTCCTTACAGTCCTGCATGCACACCGTTGTTGTTCACTGTTCTCTTGACGGTGGGCTCATAAACATGAATATCATTATTAGAAGGGACTTCAGCTACTTAGATGTTACCCATGGTTTCTTTGTGAGCATCCTCTATCTGTACACCGGACAAAGATCTCGACTCGACTAACCAGTGGCTCCTCGTTGTTCCCATGTTGAGATTGAAACACCGGGGAGGACAGAGCTCTAAATCTCTTTTTAAAAAATACTAAAGGGGAGCCGAGTCATGATTGTCATCCTACTGACTGAAAGAACCTCACTCTAATTTCACGTGCAAATTTCCAACTATTCTTAGAGGTTCACATTTTCCCGTCAATAGGTATCTAACGCTTCCTTATTCTTCCTAAAAAAAAAGAGACCACGTGATTTATTTTTCATTTAATTTAGTCCTTCTTTTCTTCTTTTATGACTTGCAAGAAAAAAGGATGATATTTTGGGCTATAGTTTTACACAAATACAGAAAATTCACAAACTGTACATGCATTAATTTATCTGTCTGAGGTGGGTGGGATGTGTTAGTTGTAACAGCAGTTTTGTGAGGTGTATAAAGAGTTTAATTTGCTTTTCTGCTGGAGTGCATAATGCAACACATATTTGGAAATTTCTTTATATTACACAATCTAATACAGCTGCACATTGCACTGTGTTACATAGTGTTTAACTTTATCCTGGTTTTGCAGTCTTTGTAGAAAGTGCTTTGGCTTTCTATATAACCTTGGTCTAGTATCATAGTGTCCACAAGCAAGCAGATGATGATAGGCAGACAGGAATAACTGTCTGCAATCAAAACAGAAACTGGAGATCGCCAGAGAGGAGCTAAAGAGATACAAGTTGCAAGACTATGCTACCAAAGCACTCCCCTTAATAAGCAAATTAGCTGAATCTCTACTGAACTGAAACTGATAGTAATCCTAGGAGGAAAGCAACCATGCGTGGAGATTGAGGTCAGATGGCCAGAGCCCTGCTTTGACCTCAGTTGTCCTTTAACATGTTCTCTGACTCTGTGGACACCTGGCTGTCATTTCATTCTGCTGCGCTCTCATATTCCCCCTAAAGCAGGCAGACCTGCCTCGTGGTATCCACTATTTGAACTCCTGAGTTTACCTCCAGCCATCTGGCACCCAGGTGACCCTAGCAGCTCGTGGGTGGTTTGACTTACCTTGGGTGCTGCTGCTCTCTGAGCTGGCATTAGGCCCGCTGTGCTCCACGTTGAAATGGAACGTACTCCCGTTGTCTTCGATGCCATCTACAACCCTGGCGAGAGGGGTGAAGAGGAGGGAGACCGGAGTTAATGTAACAGTAGAGCTTTTTCAATTATCACTGGAGCCAAGAGACAACCGAGCGATGTGCCATGAGAGCTGCTGCTGGCAGACGCCCATGTGGGTTTGAACATGAAGACAGCAGCACAAGTCTGGAGGGGCGGACACCTGAGCTCTGTGAACCAGCACTTACCCATACCTAGAACTTACTGGGTGACTTAGGGATGCATTATGAATACAGATAGCGGGATCGGGAGTATAAGGTGTGATGGTTATGAAATGCAGTAACATCTGTTGAAATATGCAATGCAAATACACTACATCTGCAGCTTTCTGCTCAGTCCATTACTGCAAAGCCTCATTCAGATGCTCTTGGAGATACTATGACTGTATTAAAATCAAGGTGACTATATAAACATTCAAGAAATACGTGTGAAATTGTTTTGAAGTAGAAAGAAAAAATTATGCTCCTTATGTATCATCAAAACACACATAGAACAGCCGTAAAGTACTTTAGTTAGTATTATAGTTCCTGAGTACATATTATTATTAAACCGCATGGAATTGTATGACATTAATTTAGCCTTTGTGTTTTTACTTATGTTCTGGCTGAGGCCTGAAATTAAATATGACTACCTGGGACTAAGATCCGGTGGCCCAAAACAAGTGACAGTTGGAATGAGCAGCTTTGTAGGCTTTTGCTCAGCTCCTGACTCTCCCTCAGCTGCGGTTGATGCCGTGCTCGGGGCTGAGACAGGAGTCGTGTGCTCTTTTTTCGAAGGTGGCTGAGGGGAGCTCTGTCCTAGGAAGCCACGGCTAAGGTTCGGCGAACGGCAGCGTCGCAGGGCGTTGAACTGCCGTAACTCGTCCCCCAGGAGGTTCCCCAGGGAGGTGCGGCGAACGGGGCTGGTGAAGTTGGGCAGCAGGAGGTTGCGGCGGGAGCGCGTGGCTGGCGACAGGTGGAAGGAGTCGTCAGGGTCATCAGTCTTGGTTTCCACAATAGAAGGAAGCCTGGATTGCTGCACAAAAAGAAAGTACAGTATGGAGAGTTAGCAACTAAACTGTACACTCTCAAAATAGTAAGATAAAAACAGTAAAGTGATGGTAGTTAGCTCTGCTTGTTAGCAAGATCAGTAAGAAGACCTATTTGCTTTTGGATGGTGTATTTGGACTTGCATTATAATTTTAACTGAAATGGGAATTTGTCTTGATTTAGTTAAATGGTTAACTCTTTGAGTCACATCTGGATCTGGATCCATGAACTTTTTCGAAGGCTTCTTAACTATTGAAAGATTATAGGAGCTTATTTTTGCAACTGGAAAAAAAAAAATCTGCTACTTGTGAGTCAAAATTTCAGTTTATTTTTAAGTCAAGTCAATAATTTGACCTTAGGGGTAGGTTTAGGGTCAGGGTCTGGGCTACAGATGGTGTTAGAAAATAACTAAAAATTGACAAAATCTTGAAATTTCACATTACCAGATTTTGAGATAATAATTAAAAATTTTAACTTGCGAATGGGGAAAAAAAAAAAAACTTTTTTCAGACCCATAAGAATTTATTTTTTTCTCAGTGAGAGGAAAAAAAGCTTCTACTGTATGTAATATAGATAAAAATGTGCATATCTTGGAAAATTCATCTTAAATTAAAGCAATAATAAATTCAGATCCAGACTTAAGATTCAGCTCTTATATTCATCTTTTTATATATTTATGCATAACAAACACCAAAGAAGACTTTTTTGTTTTATCTTTTTTAATGAAAAAACAAAAAAGAACTAAAACACATCTTAAAAACGGTTCTGTTCAAACTATCTGTCAAGTTTAAAACATCTAATATGGTTTAAAGCTGCCGATGAGGACAATTATGTATTTACAGCTGACAGTATGTCCATCATTAATTTACTAATGTTAGAAATGTGCTGTGCTTCTGCCAACAGAACTGTATTACACAGCCGTTTAAAACAGACAAAGTGAGCACTGTAAATAGTGTTTTAATGATACAGCAATAAAGCAGACTGATAAGTTCAGTACACAGTAAGCAAAGTAGCTCATAAGAGTTCCCATTAAAGGAGCTATTGACCCAGTTAGTGTGCCAGCTTGAGAGACTGAGCTGCGTTCATGTAGGGGAAGTCCTTACACAAGTCCCCCCAAAGTACTCACTAGCATTGCAGTAAGTTCCAGAAAAAAATGGTGGATGAAATCTCAAAAATACACAGCATACGTAATGACAACAGCTGTTCCAAGGCACTGCCAGCTGTAGATTAAAATTCAATACCAGCAGTATGTTAAGGAAATCTGAAAATGTGAAACCTGACTAGAAGGATACTGAATTTGCACTGAACTCACGTGTGGAAGCCTCGGTGACTTAGAAAATCTTCGGAGGCCCTGCATTGACAAAAAAGAAAGACACAAGAAAGAAAGTAAGGCATAATACCTTAATTTATTCATTCAGCCTCCTGTGTATCAAACCCTGAACATTTAAGATTAACTGTTGCAGTGAAATCCCAAAAAATGAATACATTTCACTGGTTCCTTTTCTGTAGCAAAAGTGTCTAAATTCAAATTTGTTAGTCTCTCTTTCATCCACTGGTGCCACTAATTAAATGAACTTGGCCAGCGATGCAGCCACATGAGCTGAATTACATGCTCAATCTTCTTTCTACGCTCGATTGCGCCGGAATTCCAGGGGAAGTTTGTCTTTCCCTGGTGTGTGTGTGTGTATGTATGTGTGTATGTGTGTGTGTCTATGGCTAGAAATTTTTAGCAACTTAGCAATCACCAGCTGGGTGGCAAATAAAGCTGTGGTAGCGTGAGTCCTTCCCTTGTGTGTCAAAAATGTGCTTCTGACAACATGGCTAATGTGACAGCACAAGCCACAGCCTGCCATTCTAGCAACATCATGCCAGCGATGCACTTTGACGAGGGAAACCAGCGAGGACGTGAATTAAATTTAATCTTTTGTTAAAGCACAATGCTGAGGTTAAAAAAAAAAGTGGTGCTATGTGGGAGGCGAAGGGAAAACGTGCATGAATCTGTTGAAAACAGGGGCAAACACTCCTCATAAGGAAACTAACCCTGGAGCAAAATGGGATGATTAACCAGCCAGTGAGAAACATTGGTTTCAACTTACATTAAATGTCGAGTCAATTAAAGGAGCACTAATGCAACAAGTGTCCCACATAGCAAAGTAGGTTTGCAGGGACAGGGGATTCTGGGAATTTCAGTCACAAGTATGCTATCTTGCACAAAAAGGGACGGAAGCAGCAAATTATGCCTGACTGACTTATAAAATTACACACCGTATCTGTTTATCAAGTAAGTAGAGAGGGTTTTGCATAGTAGAGAGCTTTTCTTTTTACTTCTAGAGTCTAGAAAATCTCAAACTGGATCTACTGGGTCCAACAAGTTGAAACAGAGTTATCCCAAATAGAGCTGTCTATGAGCTCTCACAGTGGAAGATGCACTTCCAGAGACATTAATGTGGTCTGTGGGCGGGTCATCTGAGATAGTAGTCGTCTCTGCGAGCTGCACTCTCCAGGTTAGAATCGTCATGCTAAAAACTCAAAGTTCGGGTGGCAAATAAAGCTGTGGTAGCTATATATAACTAATATCATTTTTGTATACTGTCATCACTGCTTAGCAGCGGGTATCTTTGTCAACTTTGTTAAACTGTTTTTGTCAATTTGAGGCTCCAAAGGGAGCCACATCCCCATAACTCAGACCGACCGGCTTGTTCTTCACACGCCATGACTACAGACTACTTAACCCTCCCTGTGGCGACACGGTCATTATAGCCCAACAAATTTTGACACTCTGCTGGATCCCCGGTGGTGGAGTGACCTTCCCACTCTGCCCAGGACAGCGCAGTCATCCCTGATCTTTCAAAGCTCACCTCCCTTAAGAAATAAGCAACACTCCTGGGTCCTAGACCCCAATTACAACAAACCATTCAACCTGACCTTAAACCTGACAACTCTGACACATCATTACTTTTACTGTTAATGTTTTGAAAGTAAGTCTGCCATTGGGTGTTGAGTTGGTAGAGTGCACAGCATTTGCTATGAAGTGAAGCAAGATCCAGGCTGGACAAATAACTGATGAGCTTTAAGTAACTAAAGTAACTACGCAGTGTAATCCTCCATAAAGCCAGTGAGAGCTGCAGGTTCACAGCGAGTGCTTTGGAGTGATTTATGTAATAGCAAACTTATAATAATACCAGTATAGAGTGTTTTTTACATAATTGGCTGATGATTACAATTTCAGTGTATCTGACTTTGCAGTTGATGTTTTTAGTTTCTCCAGCTGAGACACTCAGCTTGGTTTGCTGAGTAAAAAAATGTTACATTTTCTCCCCAAACTGCTAAAAATAATTTCACTGACAGCACAGCAACAAAAGCTGAAATTAAATTATAGAATTGACAGAAAAAGAAAAGTCTTTTTCCATCTGGCATTCTGCTTTTTCTCCATTTACAGAAGATAAAGTAGTCCCTTGTGGATACCTTATATTGTAATAAGTATTCCTACAATCTGTTTCTTTGGCACTGTTTCACTGCGACTGACTGATTACTGTGCTGTCAGTATATAATACTCAAGTTAGTCTCAGGAGTTAAAGGACTTCCCTTCCTAGAGGAATTCCAATCTTAAAAAGACCCACTGTGAGGATGCCGATGAGACCAGTACAACTGTGAGTGTGTGTGTGTGTGTGTGTGTGTGGTCTGGAAATCAGGTAGCAAAATAATTCCTTCATCCTTGCAGGGGGGTGGCTGTCCCCTGGCTTTGTGTTTGAGCAAAAACCCTGAACAGATGGCATGAGAGAAGTGCTAGTACTCACGATCAGCCATGCTTCAGAGAAGCCTATCTAATTTAGAAAACACAACTTATGTTTAAACACATACACAGTTTCTGCATAACTAAACATTCATTCTTAGGTCACAGGTACTTCTGCTATATATATATATATACCAATATATGCAATGGTTACTTAAAGGTGGGATTTTGCTCTTTGATGTTGCCTCATGGAACAAGTCTACCAATCACAATCAGTCTGCTTTGAAGTGCTGATTAATACAATTAAAGTTGTTTTCCCTGAGCCTGACTGACAAAAAGACATCTGCTAATTAACACAACCAGCACAGATGCCTATCGCGTCCCAAACTAAACAAATCAACCTAAGAAAAAAGAGAAAAAGAAATGATTAAAGCCAACGAGAAAAGCCAGATTCGAAAAAGAGAAATGCTTGAAGCAAAAAACACAATGTTTGAGAGGGGGAGGTTGCGGATGTCCTTGGAGATCTTTGTCAGTTTTGTCAGTCACACATGAAAAACTAAATCAGTTTTGTTTGTAGAGTTCAATTAAATATCCAATGAAGCCAATTACTTTTTTCTCCAAGGTTACAATCGTTCAATGCTTAAGTTTGGATTGTTAAAACGATTACAGAATAGTAGCTGAAGATATGGACCCATGTGGATTGGCAATGGCAGCATTTGCTACTTGCTAGTTCCAACTTGTAGCTGCTTTTATCTTCATTAATGTCTTAATTCTTCATGGCATAGAATGACATCCCAATTTAGGCATGCTGGTTTTTCAGGTTTGAAGGCACCGAATCAACACCAGTATGTTGTGTGTATTTGGTACCTCGTCCTGGCTGCCTTCACGAAGGTTATAGGTGAGGTTGTTGTGGATGTCGGAGGTAAACACGCTGCCATACTCGGGGTATAGTTCCAGCACCTCCTTCAGGCCACGCACACTGATGTACTGGAGATCGCAGTAGGTAAGCGCCTTCACATCAGCATTGGTTTTGATTACCTGGTCTGTTCCAGGCAGGTCGGAGCCAATCAAATCTCCTTTCCCTAAAATCCAAAAGATGATAAATTCCCTGTTACACTTTAAAGTACAAAAAATATCAAATAAATACAAAAACATGATGCAAAAAATGCAATCTGACAACAATACAGACCTAATATAGCCAGCACCATGCCATCCTTCAGCACCTCTAGAGAGCCAGAGCAGACGAAGTAGTTGGCATGCAGCGCATCACCCTGACGGATGAGATACTCTCCCGGGACACAGAATGAGGTTTTTATATGAAGAGAGAGTGAGCGCAGGCAGCCGCGGCTGGCCCCCTTAAAGACCGGCAGCTGGAGGATGTCCTTATTCAGATGCATGGCGATATCGGCCCGCAGCTCATCAGGGAAGTCATGCAGGAGCTGGGGATTTGTGACAGATGTAATGAGGTATGACACTGATAAGTAATTAGTGAATGGACTGTGTTGCCACCAGTCACCCTCTTTTGAATTTCAATAGGATATCAATTGATGGAGTATAGGGAACCATGTGCTGTGCACAAACAATTACAGCTTCAAAGGGCTGGCAATGAATTTTAGAGCAGAGTTCATTGTTCAATTGCCATCGAAAACAGTGCTGTGAAGTTCCTTGAAGGCAGATAACAGCATGTACAAAGATATTACATGACAGCAACAAGAAAGGGACTCCTACCTCGTTGGCATCTATACCATTGTTGACAGACCATGTGGTCTGGAAGTACTCCAGCATGCGCTGTTTAAGCTGCTGGGACAGACGGTGGACACGAATAAAGTCCTTCAGGTCCTTCATACGTGTGTGGTAGAGAGAGCGGCGCGAGTACATACGCTGGATGATGGCGGTAACATTACCAAAGACCAGTGCATGCATCAGTGCTGTAATAAGGACAGAAACAAAGGTGTAAATATAAAGGTGGGATGTGTAAAGATGTAACATATTACAATTTCAAATCCTATTTTGAAGTGTGGGCCCAAAGATATTCTTAAATTCTTAAGTTTTACCTCCTGATTACAAAAAAGGTTAACAATATTAAATAAAAACGAAAGAAATGAAAGATTTAAGTCTATTGATCCTTTATAAAATGTTTGTTTTTTTAACATATTGAAATACATTAAGTGGATAAAAGCACAGGGTTACCTACAGATTATACCTACATGAGTTTCTTGGTCATGGATACCCATGCAATGAAGCTCCCACTGCACAGTTTTGTGTTAATGTTAATGCCAGATGAAGAGGTTTGCAGAGCATTGGTGACTTTTACACATCTAATATTCCATGATCCCCATTCTTTCACACATTTGTAAAGGCAGACTGCATTACTACATGCTTGAGTTTATACACATGTGGCAATGAGACTGAAAAAACTGAATTCAAGGATAGAAACATGTGGTTTAATACTTTGTTTTTTTCTCATAAAGTGTATATTATATGGCTCACTGCCCAGTCATGATCTACTTTTGATCCACAAAGAAGCCACAAGTTACAATTCTGCTTTCATCACCGATCAGAAAAGCAGTAAAACAAACACTTATTATTTATCTTCTGATATGCTGCACCAATAATTGCCATTTCAGCTGTTTCTGGATTATGAAGACGACGGCAAGCTGTGTCTTAAAGGCCAGCCAAGCCATTCAACTCGATTCCTGCTGAATTTGTTGTACTCGCATGCCAAACAGAAGCAGCGTTATGCCAGGATGCCAGAGGGAGAATGTACCCCGGTGTCAGACGTACCGCCGATGAGCATGATGCAGATGGAGAAGATCTTCTCAGCATCGGTGTTGGCACAGACGTTGCCAAAGCCCACACTGGTCAGGCTGCTGAGGGTAAAATAGAGGGCAGCGATGTAGGAGCTGTGCACTGTTGGGCCGCCCACTGTGCTGTTAACGTAGGGCGTCTCCAGACGTTTGCCCAGCTCATGGAGCCACCCTTGAAAGAGAAGGTTAGAGAGTAGCGTTGACAGAGCAACGTCCAGAAGTTTAACCTCTTGTTATTTTTATGTGGATGGTAGTGGCAAGATCGGAGTGCAATGTGAGAGAAATACAGAAATGTATGTTTGTGCCTGCATGTGGGTGTCTTTCTGTGTATTAGAAAGAGATGATCAACAGCGTCAGGAGCCAGGTATGTTGGCTATAATTAGACCTACTCCTCCAGGGATAAATAGTGCTAAGCCTTAATTAGCAGCTGTGACTTCACCTCCCTTCAGCCAAAATGTACATACAAAAGCATGCATCATTCATTGACACATCAGCGTGCTGCTTGCTACCAGCCACTTTTTTGTAAAAGCTTTTGATCTGGTTTCAGGCTGTTCTTATTAGAGCAGCAGATTACTGTCTCACCACAGAGCAGAGCTAGACACCCAATAAGTAAGCAATTACTATTTATAGCATAGTAGGGACAAAACAAATGCCTACTCAGTTTTTGCAGGAAACAGCCGACTTACACACCTATTAAAACTGAATCAAATCAGAACAGGCTTCGCTTATGTTCTGAGAAAATGTTGAAATGTCTTAATGTCTCGCCCTTGCTAGATGAAACACCAAAAATTCAACAGATCGGACTTCAGCAAGGCCACAACTAGACTCACCTATGTCCCAATTATCATTGGTCTCTAGTTCTTTGCGTCCAATCATGTACCAGATGCAGGCCATCCAGTGAGCCAGCAGGGCAAACACAGACATCAGCAAGGTTAGCACCATGGCGCTGTACTGGGAGTAGCGGTCAAGCTTCTGGAGCAGACGAAGGAGGCGCAGGAGGCGTACTGTCTTAAGCAGGTGGACTAAGGAGGTCTGAGGCAAATATGGGAGGAGAGGTGACAGAGAAAAGGAGAGAAAGGAAAGAGAGTAGAAAGCTAAATATCAAAATATCAACACTCAAACACTTTGTATTGTTTGCGAAATGTAGTACATATGGTTTACTTGTCACATAGGCAGCCAAACTGCAACAACAGGGCAGCAAGTTATCAGTTTAATGGTAATGCTGACAGCCACAGATGGATGCGGGGACAAAAAAGAAGGCTGGACATATGATTGTCCAGTAGTACTCACCACTGTGATATTGAATGCGTACAGCAGGTCAAAGGGCAGGGCAGCCACCAGATCCACAAAGAACCAGGTGGTGGCGTAGTGGATGCAAATAGAGCGTGGCTCATACACCACCTGGCCTGACTGGCTCACATAGGTGGTGCGAAAGTTCATGATGATGTCTGAAAATATGTAATTATAAAAAAAATAAAATAAAACAAATAAGCAGGCCTGAAATATGACAGAAAACACTCAGTTCATAAAGAGCTTCAAGGATTGCCACTAGAAGCCTTTCAAGGGGTAAAAAGTCAAGCACCACAGCCTACGTGAACATTGCTGCTGACCATGTCGGTCCCCGTATGACCACAATGTACCCATCTTCTGATACAATAACACACCATGTCTCAAAACTGGAATCATCACAAACTGATTTCTTGAACATGTGCTCAAATGGCCTCCACAGTCCTAAGATCTCAATCCAACAGAGAACCTACCTGGTGGAACAAATCTGCAGTAACTCTGTGATCCTATCGTGTCAATGTTGAGCGAAATCTCTCAGGAATGTCTAAAGTTCCTTGTTTAATCTATGCCACAAAGAATTAAGGCAGGTCTAAACGAAACGGTGGGAAAATTATTAAACATCTGGGATGCTTCATTGTTACTTTACAATTTCAGGGTCTGTATGCAAGAAACATATAACCTTGACGTCACCACATGGCAAGCATGTAACATGCAAACTATTTGAATTAGCAACACCTCAGTTGAGATGAAAGCTCATCGTTGGATGCACATTTTATTTTTCATTGAATATTTAGCATTTGGGGTGATTGTGGCTCAAGAGTTAGGAGTTCGCCTTGTAATCGGAAGGTTGCCGGTTCGAGCCCCGGCTCAGACAGTCTCGGTCGTTGTGTCCTTGGGCAAGACACTTCACCTGTTGCCTACTGGTGGTGGTCAGAGGGCCCGGTGGCGCCAGTGTCTGGCAGCCTCGCCTCTGTCAGTGCTCCCCAGGGTGGCTGTGGCTAAAACATAGCTTGCCATCACCAGTGTGTGAATGAGTGTGTGGATGACTGGATATGTAAAGCGCTTCGGGGGTCCTTAGGACTCGAAAAGCGCTATATAAATACAGGCCATTTACCATTTATGGGAACACAATAAATAATTTAAAAAAACAAATACATCAGCATTAAAAAGATGTTTCATTACACCGTGTTCCTGGAGCGAATGCCCCTTTCAGCTTTAATATGGATTTCATTAATTATTCATTTAACTAGAAACGGGTAGACTCTAAGTAAATGAGCTTTCAGAAACAAGCAATCTCATGCCCCTTTGTGCCAAGTTGATGGCATCAGGAATCTGACATAAACTCCAAACCCATGCTCAGAGGAGCGTGTTGCAAGCCAGCCACCTTAATTTATCCCTTGGGTGCTTTATTGAACTAAGAAGAGTCCCTCAAAGAGACCAAGTACATCCTGAAGGGACTCCTAAACCCAGGTAACCTGAATAAGAGGGGACATTTCTAAGAAAAGGCTGCTTGGATTGTTCTGGTTTCCATGGTGCCATAGATGGCACAAATGGATAGATGTTGGAGTAAAACCTTACGTCAGCATGTTGAAAAATGCTTCGAAAACACCAAAATGTGATCATGTTTTATCTTGAGCAGGGATACGGGGACATCTTTGGAATACTGATAAAGTCTAATTTTGACAAACCAGTGTTATGGACCAATATTTGTTGTGTCACATCAATTTTGCATTGGGTAAATGTTGAAAAACAGTGTTCAGAATACCTAAAAGCCTTTAAAACATGTTAGTTATGTTTAATAAAGAATATTTATTTGTTTTCCTGGAAGAAAAGGGGAGTAAATAATAACAAAACAACAAAAAGGACAAAAAAAACATCAATACTGTCATTAGATACTGACCAAATTGTTACACTGGAATCTCTCTAGAGTTTCATAATTGATATGTTTTTCATCTAATCATCTTTCCCAATTACTTCTTTAAAAACTTACCTATAATAAAAAGCATTTCCACTGCAATGTCACTGACAATAGTGGAGCGTGCAGCTGTGATGGCATCATCGTGTGGCGTGAAGCTGACATTGTAGGGCACGGTGACAGCCACGTAGAAGGTAGCCAGCAGAATGAGCCAGTCCCACAGCGCTTTCAAAACGCTGTAGTGGAGCAGGATGAAGCGTGACTTCTGCACCGCTGCCACCTTGTACTCCGGTATTGCAGGCTTGTCCATCATGCTCTGTAAACAAACAGGTGAATAAAGTTTCAAACTTTCAAGCACAACCTCTAATATTCCTTCAAACATGTACGATAAAGGGAAACCACAGCCTCATGAATTTGAAGCTTTACTTGATAAATAACCAAAACACACAAAGTGCACTTGAGGAGCTGCATAAATGAATAACTGGATAACCAGATGGTCACGAGGTGGAGTATTGTGATGGACACCACGGTGCCAAGATTTAGCAGAAACAGACAATATAAATGTCAACACCCTCTCTTGTGCGCTGACCGCTGATGATTCACTGTGGTAGGCAACTCAAGTGAAACAGATATGGTAATGCTGCTGGTTATCTCTTCTCCTGTACCCAGTGATAAGACCTCTACAATGTCTGGGCAGTAACAACACAGTGAGTGTCTATAATTTCACACGTGGCTCGGCTTCACACTTCCAAATGTCATTCATGCTTCAAATCTCAGGTATCCAAGTGTCGTGGAAGTTATGTTGTTATGAGAAAAACGCGGCATACCACTAGATTGACCGTGCATTGCAGTTATCTTTTCTCACGTTTTGAAAATCCAGTGGTGAAAAGTATTGCAGATGAAATGGGAAGCCATTCAAAGCATAATGAGACTGCAACTCTCCAAATGGGGCCATGCACTTGCCACATAATAGCCTTAACCGTGTTTGGGAGACATGAGGAGAAGCTGTTACCTATGACAGCGGTGAGAGGGGAAAGAAAAGGCGAGATAAATGAGCAGTAATCCCATCTAAAAACAGTGTGAGCACTTTGGGAACAGGTGAACCCAAAAGAAGAAGCTGGTTAATTAAGGCTTAATGTGAGATTTCGTGTTTGGGCCCTGATGCTGCCTGGGCACCTCAGAGGAAAATGACAGATTCTATTTGAGTAATTGGAAGACAACAGGCAACGTTTACTTAAAAAAAAAGGAGAAACATCAGAGAGATGACATACTCCAGTGTTTCCAAGGAAAAAAGGATGATCCAAGTGTTCCCTCAGAAACCACGTATTAAAAGATTGTGCAAAAGATTGTATTATCACACTATCAGTGGGTTTTCTGGTCTCTGTCTAAATCCTTTTCTATCATCAACAGCTGTGTCCACTCTGATGACAGTTCAAGCAATGTCAGCGAAACCCTGACTGTTTCCTTTTTTCTTTTTTTTCATTTGCCTTACATCACAGAGGTCGCAAAGCCCACCAGACTTTTGGTTCTCAATGCAGGGAGTCGAGCCACATCGCAGTGATTAGGAAAGAAAAGCCTAGCATTTGCAGGCACGCATGGGAGTGCATGTCACACAGCTACAGCTGGTCTTCACACATCATTAACTCAAACTGTAGCCGTTGGGGCTACTGTTCCAACTACATCTCCCAGAGGTCTTTGGGCTTAGGAGATACACATGACTTAATATGCAACCCCCTTCACCCTCAACCACAAACTACTACATAGCAAACTTAGTGTTGAAATGGCCACAAACATAATTCAAATGTCACAAAAGGGCATTATACTGTCTAGATTATGCATTCTGATTGAGTCTGAACTTATTGTGCAAATCCTGGATAACTGCGCGTAATGCACTTTGCAATATTATGTTCAGCTTGGCAAAATCAGCAATCAAGGTGTCGTCTACTTAATTGTGTAACAACAAGAGACTGGAGATAAACATTCACGGTGAGTGAAGAAATAATAAGTAAAAAAAGAAAGAGAGAAAGTAAGATGTGAAAGCTCAGGTCAGCTTTTGTGTTTGCTTCACAACTTCATGAGGCTCCAGACGCCACTATTTTTCCAATTATGTGAAAAGTGGCAACATCTCTCCCCTGGGATGTGGAGCTGCCTGCAATCAAGTCTGATTTGCTTGTCAGTGTGCTTCAGTTTTATTACACACTACAAATATAACAGATTTGTAAACTTTCTGTTTCAAAATCACAAATCTTTAAGCAGCAAGTTGCCACCTCTGCTTCGGCTTTCTGGCTGTGGTCCCATTTAAAGATCTGGAGTGTGTCTACATGTGTTTGAGCAAAGCTACGGATCCTTGCCTGACAGGTCGATGAGCTACAAATAGAGATCTAGTCAAAATAGATATGGCTGGCTTGATGTGGAGGCAGAGCACACCATTGTTAGCTAACAGCTACTAAGATACAGACAGTGAAGGAGGAAAAAAAGAAAATGTATTAATAGTCAGAGTAAAGCAGTGGAGGAAGGATATTGATTCTTTACTTAAGGAGAAACATCAATATCACAATAAGTAAGCCCTGCATTCAAAATATGAAAAGTATCAACATGCCTTAAGGATCAACAGTACCATACGCAGAAATACAGGACTGTGCAAAAGTCTTGACCCACTCCTCATTTCTTTAAACTTTGTTTGGTGAAATGTGCAAACACACATGGAATTATTATTAGTTATTCTTCTACACATACTCAACTCTCTTAGTCAAGCTTTCTTGTAATTTCTTTAAGTAGTCTTCAGGATTAGTTCTCCAGGCTTCTTGAAGGACATTCAAAGCTCTTCTGTGGATGCTGGCGACCTTTTGTTCTGTTCTCTGTCAAGATGATCTCACACTGCTATTGAGGTCTGAACTCTGGGGAGGCCAATCTATGACTGATTGTGTTCCACTGTGTGTGTTTTTCAATCCAGCTATGCTTTTACTGCATTCGCAGTGTGTTTGGGATGTGGGTTTTTTGCATTCATCATATCATCAGATCCCTAACACCACTGGCTGAAATGCAGACCCAAACAATGACAGAGTCTCCACTGTGTATTAAAGATGGTTCCTTTACTTTTCTGAAGTCCTTTGAACCCAGAATTTCACATTTGGATCCATTACTCTATAAGAGCTGTTGTCTTTTAAAAAACAGCTAAAAACACATCTTTTTAAAATTGCATTTTGTTAACTTTTGATTGTACTTCGTCTTTTTAATCTGTGTCTATACCTTGTAAAGCACTTTGTGATCCCTTATCTAGAAATGTGCTATATAAATAAAATTTTACTTACTTTTACTTTACTTACTTTACTTCTAGTGTAATTTAGCACACCTCAGTCTTTTCTCCTCATTTCTCTTCCTTAAGAATGGCTTTTTGATTAAGCCTTAGTGAATAGTAGATGGATCAACTGAAGTCCTGGCACTTGTCCGGTTTCCTCATGTATTCTGAAAAACGCCAACTCTTTTGGCTAATAGCTAATCTTGATAGAGCAGAAAAACTGTTTTATGCCTGTGCTACATTTGGTCCTTTTCATAGATTTGACTAAACAAATTAAAATGAAAATTTTTAAATGTGTTTTCTAATAAAGTGCCTAAGAATTCAATTTAAAATTGTTTGTTTGCTAAGTTGTTTGTTAGCTGTACTCACAACACTGGTGTATCCCTTGGTTTCGGTGCCTTTTTGATGCTTGAATGAGCTAAAGGTAAATGTTAACATTA
This sequence comes from Haplochromis burtoni, assembly GCF_018398535.1. NCBI lineage: Eukaryota > Metazoa > Chordata > Actinopteri > Cichliformes > Cichlidae > Haplochromis > Haplochromis burtoni. The sequence goes on from NW_024583387.1 coordinate 58,414, forward strand.
CTCTGAAAATGGTCCAGTACAAGAGCTGGGCTGAAAATTAGTGAAAAAGGAGCCAATATCAAAAAAATATATCTTATTATTATTAGACTTTATTAGTATTATAAATCACATTTTTCTGTTATTTCAGCTGTTGTATCATTCTGGAATATTGCCCTTCAAACTGCTGCTAACCTCACAGAAAATGGAAGTGTACATACTCAAAATGTAAGCATTACATAAAAAAAAGTTTTAAAAGCAAAGTTCAGTATGTAAGCTGCACTAGCAAAGAAGGGCGAGACAATTTAAGTAGAAGAAAATGGGAGTATATGCAGAAAGACAGCAGGATGAAGCCAAAACGAGATGAGGTTAGAGCATGGGTTAGAGTGACAGATGGAGAGGAAGAAGAAATGCAGAGAACGGTGGTTAAAGCTAAAAAAGAAGGGGGAGTAGGATGGGTGATGGTTTGGGGTAAGACGTGCATTTGATCCACTTATTCAATATAAATGAACCGATGTAGTTCACACGGCTATGTTATGTTGACTTTTTCAAGTCAAGCAAAACTGGTTTCAGTGTCTTCATTTTTTTTTTTTTACTTTTTTCTTTTATAGTGAATTCACTGCCCTTAAGTACTTTTGCTATGGTGCCTGAATTTTCACATAACATCTGCACAAATGTAGAGTTCGCTGTACTCATCAGTGGTTATGTTTTGGATTTTGTTTCCCACCTTTTCCATTTTTTCCTTTTAGCACATATTCAAATGTATCTGAGGCCAAAAACACTGCCTCCAAAACATATATATAAAATATATATTTAAGATAGATAGATAGATAGATAGATAGATAGATAGATAGATAGATAGATAGATAGATAGATAGATAGATAGATAGATAGATAGATAGATAGATAGATAG
>NW_024583387.1:59323-93148 GCF_018398535.1 Haplochromis burtoni
TAGATAGATAGATAGATAGATAGATAGATAGATAGATAGATAGATAGATAGATAGATAGATAGATAGATAGATAGATAGATAGATAGATAGAACATTTAGCTATTTAGGAAACAGGACTGTAAGAAAATACAGTACAGTGTATTAAATAATCTTCTGTATTGTTTTTTTCATATATTTTTCTCCCATTTTTAAATTTATTTTTCTAACATTTACCATCAGGCAAATGTACGTAAAAAAAATAAGTACGAAAGTACAAAAAGAAAAAAGAAACAAACAAAAAATTTGACAGCACTTGGGTTTTAAAATTAAGCATTGCCAAACACTAAAATAACTGCATGAACAAAACAGAAAGCAGCATCTAGAATATTCCATCCAATCACTTCTTAATTTATTATTTGTTTATTTTGTCATTCAGAGAAGCACATTCACTTATTAAAATGATAGTTAATGTGCAGCAGTGTTATGTAAATGTACAGGCGGGTGCATTAACAGGTCTCTAAAATGAACCCCAGTGCCTACAAAATTGTAGTTATAAAGTCTGTTTGTGAAGCCAGTCAATTAATAAAACTCACATACAAATAAAATATGTGCCAAACTGCAAAACCCAAATAAAATTAACCGAACATGCACTCAATGCTGAGATGAAAAAAGTCTGCTCATGCAAATAAACAAGCAGACACATTTCATCTGGTCTGTTGCATTTCATTATTACTGCTTTGAAAATAATCCCTTTACAAACTGCTTTTTTGCTTTGTTTTTGACACTGGTGATGTCTGAAAGATAAAAGTGAGTGAAAGACTCACGCAGACACCATCCAATGAGCTGTCAAAGAAACACAAAACAAATAAAATGTCGCTTTTATTCTAAACAGCAGATGTTTCTGCTTTGCATCAACACATGCTCGTTGCCTCCGCGTTTATAAGACTGCATCATCACATGTTGGCTCAGAAAGATATGATGCTGCTGGAAATTGCCTTTTTATGCAACTATCAGTCCCTGAGGTCACGAATAAATTAGGCAAGAGCACTGGCTTGTGTGGGCTTTTATTGTGCACTGAAGTCACATTTTAACTCAAAAGTTTAAAAAAAAGAAACTAAAATTCAGCCTCCGTCTTTGGCTTTGCTGTGGATTTTAAACGTGTTGCATTCACTGGTCTGCTGATGTGCTACTTTTCATACACACCTGTCTTCCCTTCGCTGCAATAGGAGTTACATATCAGATCGTGAGCTATCGATTGTTTCTCTGCAACTATTTTGTCCCTAGCGAAGTTGCCCTTGGCTCGGTGTTCATAGGAAAAGAATAATCTAATCTCTCTGGGAATTTGCTCAACACTTTAAAACGATTATTCTGGTAGTAGAGGTGGAGTAGGGGAATAACGGAGGTTTGTAAAAAGTGTGTGCATGTGTGAGAAGGGGAGGACATGAGAGACAGAAATGTGTTGAATTTGTATTAATATCCCTGAGAAATGACTTAAAAATACATCCTCGAGAGCTGGCATAGAATCTGAATGTTGATTTTATGGTCATATGTTGCTCTCTTCCTTTGTTTGGATGTTTTTGTGAAATGTGTGTGCACTTTCAAATGTGTGTGTGATCGGTGCGCGTATGGTGTCAGCACTGGCATCTGTAAGTAGGTGGAAAAGGAGTGCAGCAGGAGGCTTGGCAGATGGAGGGAGGTGTAGCACACCGATTCCAATGAAGGCACCCGCAGGTCAGGTTTGAAAGCAGCAGTCGAGATTTTGATTTTGGAAGTATTAACAAGATGCAGGTCAGCTGCATGCAGCAGAGTATTATCACTTCGTTTTTTCCTATTTTTCTTAAAGCCTGCAGTTTTGGTGCTGTTTCAACTGAGTGTAAACATGCTTGATTTCTCAATTAAATACCAATGTGACCCTTTCAAAGTGCTGGCATTGTCTTATCCACACTCTGATTGGTCATAATTATTTAAAAGTCGACACTACTACCTGCAATGTGAAGTAAATGTCTTGTCTCTTGGGTTCTTAGTAACAGTTTATTTTATTTTCTAATATAAATGAGCTTTCAGTAGTCAGTTATTCTGACTTTTACTGTATCTTCTTATATTTGAGCAGTATATACCTGCAAAATTATGTGCGGTGAAATTAAAAAAGGGCAAGCCTGTGTGAGATTCTCGTTTCTTTTAAAGGTTGGCCGTGTGTCACTGCTGTGGGAGCTTAAAATTCAGTGTCAGGTGAGCGACATAGTGTAAAAATGGCAGAAACCCTTTAAAAATAATGATATTCAGCTGTAAAATTTTACTGGGCCACTCAATTTCTGGACTAAAATTAACAAGTGCTTTGGTTTCAGGCACTTAACAGCTAAATGATCCTGTAAAAACACGCACCACTTTTTATTCAAAAAATGTATTTTGAATGTTTTCTGCCTGAACCAGACGCAGATGTCTCACAGGTTCACTCGAAAAAAACCAAAACCTTTATCCCTGAAAAGTTTTGAATTGCTTTTAGTCCCTTGTGATCAAACACATATTTGAAGGACAGGTTTGAGTGCTGACTCGGTCAGTAACCGAACCTCTGTGGGGAATGAGTGGGATTATCTCAAAATGGTGCTCTGTCAGAAAAACTGCTCCCGTTTGGATCTGAGGGCAAAACAGAAGCTTGTTCTCATGAATATCACAGCATGGAGCGAGGCATGACTTTTTATTCAAGCCTATAAAAGCCTTTTTTATGTAGAAATAATAACCACAGCTAAAGGTCTCTAAAGGCCCTTGAAACACACACATACACGGAAAAAAAAAATAGACAAAATAGTGGTATTCCTATCTACAAAGGGCTGGCAAAACATATGATATCCAAATGATCCAAAATTATCCTAAAACAGAAAACAGGGAATTTATTTAGTTACATTAACATATCAGCCAGGTTGCTCTTCTAATCCATTTACATTCTATTTAAATTTATAGATTACATTAATGGCCTAGTTCCAATTTAAGTGAATGCATGCTGGTGTATAGCAGCCTCCATAGACTTTAAATTAAAAATGGATGTAGGCACTGTGAAATCACCAAAAATTAAGCTAACGAAGCAAACTTAAGCATCCTTTAATCCTTATTTGTTTAGACTGAGAATTGGACAAGTAATATATTTGGGATGTACATGCTAAATGAAAATCAGAGAACATTAATTATTTGTTGTATTTTTATCTTTAAGTTACATATAAAAATTAGAATTCAGCCTCTCACTGTTGTTGACATGGCCTGTTTTGTCATACAGAAAGACAGTGTTTGGCCCACATTTAGTTTACTGGGATCTGGCCAACCAAACTCTGACTGGGGGGATTTTTTTATCCAGCTGAATTAGGCTGTGCCACATTGATTGACAGGTGTCGTGAACAGGCAGCTGAAGCCCACAGCGATCTGCTGGGCCTTACTCTGGATCCTGTTGGAGCATACTGAAGCATTTTTAATGGATTACCTGATAATATTATGGCTTGTTGCCCAACAAATGTGTGCAATACGTAGCCTTCATTTGTGGCTATGTGCAGTGCACCTGTATAGTTTGTGAATGCAGCTTTCTAACCTAGCTTAGCTGGTCAGCTTGGTGAGCACTCACCCACATTAAGGTTTTTCAGTCAAGTGACATTTTGTACGTCACAATCATGGTGACAATGAAAGAATCAAGTGAATAAGGCCTTAGTCACACAGCCCTAGTGACCAGGCAGTCAGCGATCGCCATATTTCTAATGGCTAATGTTGGCAGATAATATTGCTAACTGTATTTTCCTGGAAGTGATGGACTAATCTACAAACTACTGGCAGCTACTGTAGGTGGAGTGTAAGTGTGAAAAGTATGACACAAACTGGAACCAGGAAAATTAAAAGTTGTGGCTTTTGCTAAGCTTATTAGCATCTTAGACATAATAGCTAGCTTGCTGTCTAACCACTAAACTGTTAAAGATTTTCCACCTGCAGAAATTTTTTGACTATTTTTAACTAATTATTTATTTCCAGTAGTGTATATATGTATGAAGCTTATTCTCTGTTGATTACTTAACCTTTATGTAATTGTTATGTAGCTATTTTTCATTTATTTAATGCTTTGGAGAACAGAGATGGTATAGAGTGCCTTTCCTGATGCTGCTTTCAACTGACAGATTACTTCGAATAAAGAAACCAAAGTAAAAAAAAACAACCCAAAAAACAAAACATAAATTCACATAGAATTGTATAATTTTGTCCACTTGATATTATGAGAAATAAAAGGAAGGGGGGAAAAAAATCATGACACTGAAAGTGATTTGTGGCAACATGAAACCTTTGAAAGTGAATTATATCTGGTGACGTGAAGCAAAAATGAGTGGAAGTAACTGCTGGTGATATGAAGAGGATGGGGCGCACAACAAACTTTCAGGTGAGCGACTAAAAAGACTACAGGTGAGAATACAATTGACTGTGCATTGCTAGAACCTGCTAATAAATGAATTAGAGGGTCAGCTACCCAACTTTAGGTAGTTAAATAAATGTGAAAATAACTTTCCCAGGACTCTGTATGATACTTTAGTGTTACACAGAGCAGCCTTATTTGAAGCTGAGAGTAGAGGTTATTTATGAGAACAGGCCTCTGCCATAATAACCTATAACCCAAAGGTTTGGGAGGTGTCGGCATGTTTTTAAAAAAATTATTAGAACGATGCATTCAGCTTAATCTATGAGCAATAGCCCCTCACCAGCAGTGAGAGCCATCTTGCAATCAACCACAGTTGTTGCACTGACCTTGCTCTTTGTCCATTTAAATCCACCAAACAACAGCTTGCATACAAAAAAGTAGGATTAAAACAGCACCAAAAATAACAAAGTCATAAGTTTAATTTTTAACAGAGCTAGGCCACACTCTTGGAATCTGGACCAAGACTTCCCTGATAATGTCCTCTTAAAATCTCATGTTTTAGATGTCAGAATTAATAATTTAAGCTCAGGTGTGAAGGTGCTGCATGTCTAAGCAACTTCTGCTTATCTTTTTAGATGACATGCAGGGAAAAATAGAAAAAAAAAACATCACATCCAGTCAAATATGAGTGATAGAGGTATACTCACTCCACCCAGGTTGACCTCTCCTTTGCCTCCACTGGAGAATTGGCTGGTCAGCTGGTACAGCATGGTGTGTCCACGCTTCCTGGCCTCACTGAAGTGAGAAGTACTCTTCCCCCTGTGCATCTTGTCCTCTGAAACTGTCACACAGATTCAGTTAAGTCGCAAGGCTGTAAACTTTGTTGTGAGATGGCGATATATGAGAAAAAAAAACAGTGCCATCCAACTCAATATCTGAAGTTTTTCTCTGGTGTAGTTACACAACTAAGACACAAAAACACAAGCTCCACTATCCTAAGACTCTTATCCAAATTCATGTTGCCAAAACAAGAGCGTATTTCCCCTGGCATTGGTATTTGTGGCAGACTGTGTTCAGGTTCCACTTGAAGACACATTGCGGCTTGAATCAAACTCCCAATTGGAAACAACTGTCTGAGTTCAATGAACAACTGCCAGCCCAAACAAAACTGCTGTGTAGGATGTGACAGTGATGAACAAGAACACACAGAGAAAATGAAAGCTAGGGGCCCGAGCATGACCCGCTCGTAAATCATGCTCTTAGTAAGCAAATAAAAGCAGTTTTTCCCCCCCCTAAAAACAAACCTTTCAACTTACATTCCTTCTTGCTGTTGAGGCGGCCCTTTTCGTAGGTGTCAGTGATGTCTTTGAATGAGAAGAGAAAGAGAACCATTTCGCCCTTCTCGTTTTTTATGGGCACAATGTCCAACAGACACCAGAAGGCCACACCTGCCACAGAAGCAGAAATGATCATTTAGTAATAGTTTTCCTTTCACCTCATTTGGAGAATGGAGACAAATGCTCATCCTGTGCCATGTAGAGCTTTAAAGAAAAGCTGGTGTAGCATAAAAAGGGATTTGAATAATATGATGGCATATTAATTAAAGAAAAAACCTGTTTGTACCTCCAAATAAACTTTATGAAACAATGTGCCCACTGGAGAAAAGAGATGGAAGAGGTACAACATTTAGTTGGAGAGTTTGTTTGGCTGTTTGTCTTTAATTCCTCTTTCCTGCTTCCTTCTTTGTTCTGCTCCACCCTCTCTCCTTCCTTTACTCTCCAGTATCCTCGGGTCCCTGCTTCCCTTTTATTTATTTCATTTGGGGGGATAGTTGTCCTGTTTATTGAAGTTTTGCTTGTTTAGTTTTCGTTCTCTTTATTGATTTAATGTCATACAGCCTATTGTGTAGCTGACCCAGACTCCTTCCACCTTTTGATGACTTTAATCCAGACCAGATATCAGTTTGAGTCCCATTGGTAAACTGAAAGGTGTTGGCATACTCTTTATATGTTGTATTCCCTGAGATTAGTTGAGTTGTTTTTGCTGGTTGTCTTTACTTTGTGGCATTTGTGTGGTTGGACTCTCTGTGGACTTTCTCTTTGTACTTGTTTTCAGTCTCAGTGAGGCTCACAACTGATTGTTTTCTGTGTATTTGGGGCCTTATTTAGTCACTGTGTCCTTGGTATTTATTTATTTATTTTGGAAAGTGTGCATTCTTCCTGTCTTTCTTTAAAATCTCTTTATGGCTCATCACACTGTGTTTTTTTCTACATTTGTGATCCCTTTGTATCCTTTTGGCTGTTTTGTGGTGATTCTCTGGTTGATTTGAATTTAATTACGCCAAACCTTTGTGGTCTAGAGGTCCTGATTGGCAATCAAATTCACGTGGGGTCTTGTGCACCCCATCGCCTCTGTTAATGTATCTCCCTAATGGCATCAGTTTCTCAAGCCAAGGTTGTGCAATTTCACATCATGTCACCATCGCTGAACTGTGGCTACTTGTCATATCCTTGGCATATGGCATAGCCTTTCTATAAATATGCCCCAAATTAGCTGTGGACAGTGATCTGCAGGATAGAACACAAAGTGAAAGAGAAAGTTAGAGGGTTGGATATAACAAGTAAGAGAGGGAAGGAACAGCACAGATCCAAGACCCCACCAGAAACCAGTATGCTCATTAGCAGACTCTGTAGAAATTGTGCTCTGCCACCAAACAGATGTTTCACATCTTCTTTAGTGTCTCTAGTGTGCTTGTTCGTGTGTCAACACAGACAGGGAGGAAAGAAGGGGGAAGAAAACATTGTAGATGGTGGTGTTTTAGTGCAAGCCTGTCAGTGTAAATACAACAGGCAGCAAGCCATTTGTGAGTGTTTGTGCTTGCAAATTGTACACACTAGAGGAGTTTACGTGTAGTGAATTCCTTCGGTGACAGACTTCTTTATATACTCTACCAGTCGTGAACATTTGCCAAGTGAGATTCTAGCTTTCAAACTGCATTTTCCTTTTTAACTTTCACAGTCTTTGTTCTAGCCTTCTGCTTTTTTGGTGTCTACTTTTTATTAACTGTGGTGAATTAAAAATCAGTTTTAGCAGCAGTGCCTTACTTTTACTTGCTTTACTCTAAAAAAATAAGAAATAAAAAGATTAAAAGCAGTCGTGTTTTTGTTAAAGTCCAGATTTGACAATCCAATTGTATAATAAGCAGTTCACACACCCTGAGGAAGCAGGTTTGAGCCTCTGTCGAATGAGTATAATCCTGCGTGCCAATCAGGGAGGCTTAAACAGTGTTTTATGTTCTCTCCTAATGCATGACATCATATTCTGAGTCAGAAGGATTAGCCAGAAGTTAGAAGGAAGGAGGTAATTCAAGACACTACGTACAGTACCTTATCCTGCATTAGCTGTGGAAATAGGGTACACAACTCCTCTCAGAACCTCTTACTCCGCCTTAATCTTATTGTTTTGTATTAATTATAATGAAAATTGAGGAACACCAACTCTCTAAAAAGCACGTAGGGCACTGCTTAACCGCTCTTTTAAATTCTGCATTCATAATTCAACCAGAACATTCAGCTCTCATCTAAAAATAAATGCACTCTTCAAAATGTTGAAAAAAATGTTTTTTTCATTTTGATCAGGCTGCTGGTTGATCAAAACAAAATAATGTAGTTAATAATATTGGAGCAGCTGGGATCTACTTTATTTCTACAGCTTCTGCAGTATGCACCCACCGTTCTTCTTGTAAAAGTGGACCTCAGCCTGGTACTCTTCTCGGCTCTCCAGAGCCTTCTCCATCTGTTGGGCCACTTGCTCGCTGGTGTCGGAACCGTACAGGAAGCGGCAGCTGCAGTTCTTCTGCATCACCTCAGTTCTTGTAAAGCCCGTCAATTCGCAGAAGCCATCTGAGCAGTACACAATGGGGTACCCACGGTGACCCTGGGCATTACCCAGCAGGAAATTACTGTCTGTGATGTGGAACATGAGAAGGTAAAGATGTGTTAGAAGTATAGAAGCAGAGGTAGATTTTTTTTTACATGCGTTTGTGAAACAGAGAGGTTTTTGATATGAATGTCAGTAACAAGCAAGGTAGAGCTTCATGCATCATGTTTAGCCTGGTGTTTAATACATTATCTCTTCTTCACACAGGGAATCAAAGTCCAGTTAGTTCTTTGAATTTACGTCAAAGCTTTTCAAAGAAAACATGAATCAGAGTTTAGTGTGGATTCATTTTCAGCTGAAATTAATTTCCCCAAACCTTCATCAGGTCATTTTGGATCTTTGATGGTGGTTATTAGGAATGTTGAATGATACTGAAAGAAATTGGCATCATGCACTGCAGACAGTATGACATAAAACAGTCGACTGGGGTTTATGAGCACCACAAAGGTTAGTGACCGATTTTCCCACTGGGCTTTAGGCTTACTGCTAATTTGAGGATATGAACCGAGAAGAGTCTTGACTCTTCAATTTAAAAATCGAGTGGATAATAGAGAGATGGAGGAAAATGGAAATGTGCCAGTGGAATATAAACATAAATATGAAGTATGACTGGAGAAAGAAAGCAAATGCTTTAAGAATGACCAGTATAAAGCCACACTCAATTTCACCTTTTCAATTTCATCTCATAAGGTGCCAGAGTGAGTGACTCAGTTTAATTTGACTGAACAGGTTCATTTACCTGTTTGTTCTATGTTTGACTGATGTGATGCCACATTTATGGAGCTGCAGATTAGAAAATACAGTGTACTTCAGTGAAAGCTGCAGAACATCTAAGCATGCAAATGTGACATTGACGTGGTGGAATATTTGCTTTAGTTTACATGTGGATGGTATGATGTGGTTATTGCCTCTGCACTTGTTTAATTCTGCAACAAAACAGCTTTGCTTTGGTTCCATTTCAGCACCACGGACAGCTCTTGTTTAGTTATTTCTGCAGGACATAAAGCCACAAAGCACGTTCGTCGGTCTGAGATCTTATCCCAGTAACTCAAGGCTGTGGTATTCAAAGGCTCTACATTTCTTCTGCATATCTACATATGTTAATCTTGATGACAGGATAGAGTTTGATGTCACATGTTCCCTCGCTTGCTACAAGCATGTGACCTTGCTGCAGTGAGGTTCCTTTGTATGGCAAACATTTTGGTTATGTGTATACCAGAATGACTTAGGTTTTTTTTAGTGTGTTGCATTACAGTGCTCTTCTCACATTTTCTAAATGCAATACATAGAAGCATACACATTGTTGCGATGATAAAAAAGTAACCATATTATATAATGTTTATTTAATCTGGATAATGCTGGGTATTTTCAGTCACTGAGCTGATATTACCACTTTGTTTTCCTGATTCATTTCCTCTCTAGGACACACAGTCAAACCCATATTTCAGTCTCTTTTCACAACTTTGCAACAAAGAAGAGAAAACAATCATCAGTCTCCAGTTTTTGTGTCCTTACAAATGCTCAGCGAGTGTCAAACAACCACCAGCTTACACTAGATTTGTGACTCCTCACCTACAGGCTTCCAGGCAGAATGTGGTGAGTGAAACATAGTCTGGTAGAAAATGACTTCTGCAGACAAAATAAACAGCCTGAAGCTAGAAACATTAACAGATACTGTAGCTGAACCTGTCAGCACAAAAAGTATGGCTTTACTACTTTAGATTGCATTATGTTGTTCATAAGCAGTAGATACAGCGTGGATCTCATAGAATAGATGCTTCAGATGTTAGAAAACACACTACTTTGACTTTAAGGGTATGTAAAAATATTTGTGGTTTGAAATCTGCTTTACTGAAAAGGTCATTCATCTTTATACTGAATTTGCTGTAATAATCCAGGAAGTATTTATGCATATTTGCTCATTATTTCTTTGAACAAGTTACTATTGAGGCCTCAGCAAAGTAACTGACTTGTCTCTGCTGTCAAATTGAAAACATCAGACTGCAGATTTTGTGCCCAGAGAGTAAGAGGCAGCACACAGACAGACAGACCGATAGACTGCTCTGTATGCTCACGATTCCACAGAGAGAAAGTCTAAGAAGGAGTATTAAACAGCTGCTGCTGCACTTTCCACAATCTAGCACTTTAATTGGCCGGGCTGAACAGAAAGCAGTCCACAGGGGATGTCTTTTCTGAGCGGTGACAACCTTTCTTGGGTGTGCAGCGAGCAGCAACTAAACTGTCACTGTGGAATTATAGAAGGAGACAGGCATTAGTCTGATCCATCAGCAGGCAGAGGAAGTTTTATGCCAGTCTATGCTATGGCTTGATGGTGTTCAGCAAGGAGAAATTGTACTATTTCTGTTCCATATTCTGCTGCAGATCTTTGTGAACAAAGATTCACACCCGTTAATTTTTTATGATGCTGTATATTCAGTTTTTTTTTCTGCAGGTAAAGTCACAACTCTGAATAGAAAGCGTCCTAAAAAACTCAGCGCCCCCCCCCCCCCCCCCCCCCCCTTCACCCGAGAAACAATGGCGGAACAAGATGTGATTGCCTATCCAGCTGGAAAAAAAGAAACATGGCCTGTTTTTCATGTTCTATAAATTCCTAACACTCTAACTCAGTGAGCCAGCAAGTGTCAGAGAGCAACCGCATTCATCTCTGGTTTATGTAATGTTTACCTAAGAATAGGTACATCTCTACTCAGCATCCCTAAATCGGTCCTCTAAATAGGTCAAGGGCAGGGGTAGTCATTAATCACTTTATAAGGAAACATTAGAACCAACGGGCCATGAAGGGAAAAACTTTTATGCTGTGTTTGGAGGTATGCAAAGTTTCAGGGATGGGCAAATGGAAAGGTTTTCTTAAAGTGCACTAAAACTTTTAAATGAGTTAGCATTTTATTTCAAGTTCCACTCTTTCAGTCATCATGTAGGTTTTTGTATTCATTCACTAATTGATGATTAAGTCAAGCAATTGTTGTTGCTGGTGGTGTGAGATAAGGGGTGTTGAACCTGTGGCTTTTGCCCATCTCTACTGACTCCCTGTGAACCTCAGTTAAGGTGGTATGCAGTGATATAGAACAAAAAAAAAATACAGTATCTAGTTATGGATTTCAAAATTTTTAAAAATTAAAAACACAGAAGAAAATGGAGAATTTAACAGCGTGTGGACAGATTTGTTTGCTTTCACCACCAACGCTGCTGGCTTCCTGGTATGTTTGATCTGCTGCTGGACTTTTGTCAAAATCAAATTGAAACTTTCCTATTTTTTGTTTACTTTTACTGTATAAAGCTAATAGGCTGCTAATTATTTTATTTTATTATCAAAGTAGGCTCTGAGAGGTGCAGAGCTTCAAAGCTGCTTTGCTAAGTAGTTGTATACTATACATGCTATTGGATAGTTTTTCCTCCACTTCATTATTGTCCAGTTTTGTTTGTAATTTAAAAAAAATAGTTATTTCACAAATGCAAAAAACAAACAAAACAAAATAAAAATATGGCGTTCTTGTCATTTAAAATGTCAAATAATCATAAATAACCCACTGCAGAGTAGTCATGTGGTAAAAGGTTTTAAATATTTACAGCTGTCAAAGATGTTTTAAATGATTTTTAAATGAGGTGCTGTCACCTTCATTAAGAAAATATATGCTTTATTTATCCTAAATTTGGGAAATTATTTTGTTACTGCAGGTGAAAAAGACTAACTTGCTGAATAACATGTGCAAGTCTCATAAACTTTTATTTCCCACAGAGATTATTTTATGCAAATTAATCCAAAGTCCTACTGGCTTTTGGTCAACGATAACCATTTTATTTCCTGAATAAAGACCTTTCACCTTATTTATTTCAGTTCTACAGTCGCATATTTATTTCTTCATTAATAAGTTAAGCTATACAGCAACCACATGAACCGCACTGTAAACAGTTTTGTCTGTGCATGCGTTTGTGTGCATATGTGTGTGTGGCTGTGACAATGTCTCAATTCTTAGTCTGTAATCCTCTGAGGGATATTGCTTCCAGTAGCCGCTCAGCTGCTCCGGCTTCCTTAATTACACATCTGTGCTGACTCGCTACAACTGTAATCTGACATGATGACACTACATGCTACTGCTAACATCAAGCAGCCGGCCTCGTGTCCATATAAGAGTTCTTCTGTGCATAAAAGACTGATGAAACCCAAGAGGCCTGGCCACTTCCTCAGAAGCTAATTACCACTCAGTAGCATGTAATTACTTATTGGGGCAGATGGGTGAGAGCACAAGAAGGAGTGGGCTTGCAGGGGGAAAGGGTCACTGGTTTGACAAAGAGGCACGTGGGAAAATCAGTCACTTTGATGTCAACGATTAATAAAGATGTTTGAATTAAACGCAAAGACAGAAAAAAAGTATCTGTGCAGTCGTGATCTAACTCCCGTTAAAGGTAAAAAGACTGCAGCTCCGTAGCGCCTTTATATCAAGAACAGTGCAAAGTGCTTTACAAAGCCTCACACCCACTCACACCTAAATTCACACACCGATGGAGGCGGAGCTGCAATGTAAGGTGCAGACCTGCACATTAGAAGCAGATTTATTTCGGTGTCTTGCTTGAAAACACCGACATGCATGGAGTAAGCCACCTGGGGACTCAACCACCAACCTGAACAATTACAGCAGAGCCTATTCCAAATGTACAGATCAAACTTTGCCACCTGTTACCACTGACTTTTAAAAAAACAAAACAAAAAGAGCAACAAAGGATACAACCACAAAAGAGTCTCAGCTATTATCTGGCTTCTATTTGGTGTTGGTTTCTGCAGCTGCCTACTAAGACCCGCTCATCAGCTGGGTAACAATGAGCTCCGTGAGCGTCAGCCTGACATTCTTTCCTGGCTCCTCTTTGGTTCTTTAGCTGCCTTTTATTAGAAAAGTGTTTAGGGGGAAAATAAACCCACTTCTTATCTTTGCCGGCAGCTGCCCCGTGGTTACGCTGCCCTGCAGGGTGAGCACTGCTGTCAGTGTAAAAATGCTGCTGGGGAGGTCGTGTACAAGAGCTCAGGGAGGTGGAGTTGGGTATAAAGGATGGGCATCTATACTGTAACACACACAGGCAGAGCACAGTGCCACCAGTATAATGGAAACTCTGGTTTTTAGGCAGTGTTGACGATGAGCATCCAGACTGCTGACGTGCAAAACAAATCTACAGCCAGAACTGCAATTGTAACTTCACCCTGACCTTTGATCCTTTATAACTGCCCTTCAGAAATAATAATAATAAAAAAAGAAAGACTATTCAAACCAACAAATAGATTTTTTTTTTTTTGAAAGAGCGTGATGTGGTTTTGTTGCCTTGAGCACAGGCACTCAGATACACACAGGGAGACATCTCCTTTTGGGAAACATGGACGCTGACATTGCTGTGAGCCAAATACTGTGCTGTGTGTGTCAAAGGTTATCCGACCTAACCTGCCCTGACATTTTGCTTACCGCAGGGCTGTTCAGCTGGGTAATTGTCTCAGACCAGGAACCGTTAAATTATAAGCAACTTAAAATTGCTTTCGCTTTAATAACTGTTATTCTTAAGGTCAAGCACAGCCGCATCAATATTTATGAGGATAAACACGCAAAAAAAACTCTCGGTGGAGAAATTACCCTGAAACACCCGGAAAATGCTCAACGTGAAGCTGCACAATAGATAATGACTGTAAGATTTGGGGCTTTTAAGATAATGTATTATTTGGTCCGTCAGAGCAAACAGATGCACAAAAGCACAACGTAGCCTTGTTTTGCATAGTGGAAATAATTACATGGACATGCAGGAATGTAATGATGAAATAACTGTCTCAGATGCTGCTCTTATTATATATGGCAGTCAAGGCAGGGGCTTAGTTGGAGTGGCACATTAAATAAAATTTTTGGACAATGTTTGACTGCGAGGCTGCTCACTCAGCAGGGGAGCTTCTTTTGGTTCTGCTGATCTAAATACATTCTTTACTCAGACTGATGGACTTAGCCATTTTTGCTGTAAGAAACTTTTACCTCGTCATCAGTTTATGTTTTAAACTGCATTGCATATTGCTTGTAAAAATATTAGATTTGAGAAGAAACTGGTGTTCAGTGTACAATGATGTGATACTATTAACTTATTTAACATAATAGAAATTGTAAAAGTAAAAGACTGCACAGGTTTCATATAGAAATCTACAAATAATTTTCCTTGTGTAAATAATGCATAAATAACACATAATACAATCAGTCACATCATTAAGCACAACTGTTCAACTGCTTGTTAGGGCAAATATCTAGCCAGCCAATTCATTAGCAGCAACTCAAAGCATTTTGTGCAGACATGTTCAAGACAACCTGCTGAAGGTTAAACTGAGCATCAGAATAGGGATTAATAAAGGGGATTTTGAATGTGACATGGTGCTGGTGAAAGACGGGCTGATTTGAATTGTTCAGAAATTCATCTCTACAGTTTTACAGATAATGGTGGGAAAAAGAGAAAGTATCCATTGTGCAGTAGTTCTCTAAAGGAAATGAGAAGAATGGCCAGAGTGGTTTGAGCTGATAGGAAGGCAACAGAAACTTAAATACCACTCGCTGTAACCAGGGTATGCAGAAGAGCATCTCTAAATGAACCTCGAAGCAGATGAGCTGTAGCAGCAGAAGACCACACCTGTAGCCACCTCTGTCAGCTAAAAACAGGAAACTAAGGCTGCACTTCACACAGGGTCACAAAAACTGGATCATAAGACTGGAAAAACACTGCCTGGTCTGATGAGTGCTGATTCTGCTGGAGCATTCAGATGGTAGGGTCAGACTTTGACATAAACGACATGAAAATATGGATTCATCCTGCCTTGTATCAAAGTTTCAGGCTGGCAGTGGTGATGTAATGGTGTGGGGAATATTTTCTTGGCATAGTTTGGTCCCTTAATACTACCTGAGCATAATTTGAACTCCACAGTCTACCTGATTATTGATGCTGACCATGTCTATTTCTTTATGACCACAGCGTACCCATTTTCTGACTTTCTTCTTCCAGAGGATAACGCACCATCTCACAACTCTCTAATTGGTTCTTGAACATGACGATGAGTTCACTGTACTCAGAGGGTCTCCACAGTCATCAGATCGCAGTCAAATGAGCACCTTTGGGATGCCGTAGAACGTCAGATTCTCATCATGGATGTGCAGCTGCCACATCAATATGGACCAAAATATTCAAACAAGGTTTCCAGCAGCAGGGAGTCCAACCTGGAACTAGCAACGTGTACCTATTGAAGTGGCTGATGAGCTAATATAAACTGTAATTGGTGAGTCAAGCCAAGGGTTATGTTTTCATGAAGAGTATTTTTTTTTGTGATCTAATTGAACTTCTTTGACTTTATTTTCAATATTGTACAGTTAGTAAATGATGTAGCAGGTTTAATTGATGGTCTGTTGTCTTTGTGTAACTGCACATTTAGTGATGATGTGTTGGCTGATTTAAACTGAGACCTGCTACTTTTTACATGTTTCCTGCGCATGAAGATTCATTTTCAAATTTAACTGAATCTTGAGTTTGACTTGACTTAATTTTTTTAATCAATACAATTAATTTGCAGTAATTTAACATTAAAATAAGTCTTGTAAAAATAATTAAGAATCTTCTCCAGGCATATTTTAGGACTCCTAATACTGATTTTCCAGCAAAGCGAACTGGAGTATCACAAATCAGACTATTTTTTTCTTCCATCCTGAAAATATGAATGCAGGTTCCCTGTGTCTAAATTCTATCCAGTGAAGCTCAAACATCCAAGTGAAACCCACAAAAACAAACACTCTAATGAATGCTGCATGCACCAGACCGACGGCAGTTGGGGGCGACACAGAAGAGAGACTGCAGGTGCACGACCCACAATGCCACTTGTTTTAAGATGCTCTTTTCTGGAACAAGAGACCAGCTGCTTACAAGTCCTTAATTAGAAAGCAAGTTCAAGTGTTTTCTCTTTAGTCGACCATCTTTTTCTCCGAGTCCAAAGTGTTCGAGCATCATCCATGTCAAGTGGCAGGACCCTGTCACCCGGGCAACAGGAAGGAAGCTATTTTGAGCAGTGGGCACTCTGCCACTCCTGTAGGAGCCACAGCCTTATGGCAGGGATGAGAATGAGTTGGGGAAAAAAATTTTTAGATGCACGTCTCGCTAATGGCTACATGTTTTTATTGATTTATCTTTTATTCTGAATGAACGTTACACACTCAAAACCGGCACTACGGTATATATAAACAAATGACAAATTAAAGGAAAACCTGAACACTTAACTAACAGCAAGGGCATCTGGTGGGTTAGTTAACCCATGGGAGGTATCCTCTTGTGTGGTTTGGGTTCACTTAGAGGAAGGGTGATCATAAATAAGGCCTGGGGATTAGATTCAGCCCAACACAGACTTCATTCTGGTTCACTGAACGGCTTTGGAAAATGTGAAGTGCATAAAGTTTGGACTTTTAACCATATTTTCATACGTTTCACAGCTCTGGCTACTGATAAAGTCCTTTCCTATGGCTATTCATACTATTTTAAAGTAAATTAGAGACGTGCTGTGGAAATTGCACTTCTTTTTCTTATTTTTATACATCTCAGGGATTAAAGTTGTAGCTAAACTTCTTCACGCTCACAGAAAGGGAAGTTTCACTGATCCAGCCCACTTAAGATCAAAATGAGCTGTATGTGGCTGCTGACTTAGAAAGAAGTGTCAAATCAATACAAAGTTGTTGTACTCTCAGCAAGTAAGGAAATATCTATTAAATGAGAAAAATCTATAGGGCGACTGTAAGACTTGTAGAATTAAAGCTAATGAACAATGAGGTTGATCTGAGGGCACTCAGTGGTTCACCATCCTACTAAGACAATATTTCTCCTTTAATTTGTCACCTGTTTACTGTCATTTGTATTTTATTCTGAAGTTTTAGAAGTGGGCTCAGCTCCAGATCTAATGGCTGTACGACCAAAATACAACAAGTAAATGTGGAAGAGTCCTATGACACCCTGAAGCACCCTAAAGAGCACTGAATGTTTCTCAACATTACTGTCAACATTGAAATGTTTAGCTCAAGGGCACACAGGGGCCTGTCTGACCTCCTGGCCCTCCAGCTGAACTGTGCAATAGTCACATCATCTCTAGACTGAGTGCGAATCCTCTCGGCTCACAAAACTCCACTTTTGTATTTTCAGCTCCTTTAGTGCCCAGATACAAGAACAATTCGCGACGAGGTGAGTGCAAGTGTGCTTTAAGAAATTGAGAGATATCTCATTAGAATACCCGGCTCGCAAATTGAAGCTATAATTGCATACCCTGCACATCACTTACACGGTAATGTCTCCCATTTCACTGTGTTTATATTTCCCCAAGTGGAACGGAGACCGAGCTCTAAGAATCACAGCGAGCCATCCGTTCAATCTGGCTGCTGAAACCAGGCGAGGGAGGACAGGCTGAATCGACAAACAAACAAAACACAGACGTCCCCGTGGCATTTATTTACAACGAGCCGCAACCTCCCCTGAGAGGGGCACAAGGTGCAAAACAAGAGGCACGAGCTAAGCAAAAATGGCAGTGCTGCCTAATGGCTGCTCGGCTACTGTGAGGCTAAATGTGTGAAACAAATGTGAGATGTTGAGTGCAAGAAAACTTTTTCTTTTTTTTTTTTATTCAAGTGGAACCAGCAGCAGATGCTATTTTAGTCAGGACATTTGTACTGATTGTGATGACCTGAGAAGAGCTGAATCCAAGTTCTGCCCAAGTTTAAAGCAGAGGACAAATTTTAATTCAGGCAGTGGGGTCTCTCACAGTGAAAACACAGCACAGGAGTCTGTATTTGATTTGATGCAAGCCACAAAACTTCCATTACTTTAGTTTATTAGCTGTATTTTAAAAACTGACAAGAAAAGAGGAGACAAATGACCACACAACAGATTTAAATGAGGCAAAGTCCAAGTCAGCAACCTAAACCACCAGGTTTTTTTTTTTTTCACTGAGTGAGGATTTATCAGAGAAGCTCAGCCTCACAGGACACTTACGTGTGCCATCGAAGCGTGTGGCGATGGTGTCTAGAAAGGTGTTCTGTGGGGCCAGGAGGCCCTTCATCACCGGCATCTTGACCCCGATTTAGGAAGGTCACCTGCTAGCTTGAGGTCACACCATCCCAAAGGCACAGCAGGTAGCTTCCAGGGAGTCTCAGCAGGTGCGTGAGACTTTGAGGGTGACTCTCTGGCACCAGCCGCAGGGATGCACATTTACAGTAAATGCTGCCACCCTTCCCCGAGCGATGCCTTCTCAGTAAATCAACAGCGTGGCTTTGGGAGGACTAAAATAGCTCACTCCAACAATGCAGAGGTTTGGGTGCAGTCTCGAAAAGGAGAAATTAAGAGTCACGGTCACGAGCAGCTGAAGAAGGGATCAAGTGCAACTGACTCTGAGATCCAAAGAGCTTCAAAACAGTGAGCCCAGCTGTTGCTTGTCTGCACCTTTCAGTCGGAGCGCCGATCCCGGCAGCAGTGTGGAGGAAGTTATCCTCCAAGTGCGCTGCGCTTTCCATTTAAAAGAGGACCGCAAATCTGTGCGACGAAAAATAACAGCATGTGTCTACACCTCTTTTCAGTGATGCTCAGTGATGTGTCAGGATGCTGTGGGGGAGTAGTTGCATCTTCTTGAGCGTTCTCCCCTCCTCGCTACTCTCCCTCTCCCTCACTCCTGCTCCCATCCGCGCCGGTGATATATCAGCCAATGAGATACAGGCATCCTCTGTAGGGACCTGTTTTCATCTGTGGTGTGGGTATAGAGAGAGAGAGGGGGAGAAAGAGAGTAAGGGAAGAAAGGGAGAGGTAGAGGAAAGAGGGAGGGGTGAGGCTTTGGGAGCATCTGACAGCACCATCACACCCAGCAGTGGTACTATCAGCACATGGCTTTTGTGGGCATGTCTGCAAAGCAAGGAAAGATGGATTACCTGCACATCGGTTAACGAAGCCTTTTGTATTCTGTTGGACTGTGTGCTGTATTGTCAAAGGAGCCTGGCTAAAGGGAGACTGTCAAAGTCCTCTAATTTATTTATTTTATCCAAGTTGCAGAGTAAAGGAGGCACAGCTTCAAAACACCGTTCCTAGAGGGGTTTTTTTTTGTTGTTAATTTCCATCTTGACTATTAAAAATGAGGCTGGTTGCCTTTGCCCTGTCACCCCCTGTGGAGTATCCATGAGCGAGTTAAGACTCTGGGATAAAAGCCGCTAAGAGCGGATTAAAAGGATAAGCCTGGAGATGTTTTTCGTGACAACGCGATGCCAAAACCCCCAAACCTAACTCACTTTGACCCAAGAAAGCAATACGGCTTAGCCAACGAGGGGAAATACCTCTAGACAGTGAACTTTCTCATCGGGAAGATAAATCATCTCCCCTCCGTGTTCGAAGAATCCTGTCAAAATCAATCTCATTAAAATTGTAGTAATCGGGGAAAGACGATCCATTGCTATTAATTAATGTGATCAATATTAAATGTTGAACCTGAAACCTAATATTAGGGGTTATTTGGGGGGTCATGCGGCTAATATTATAAGCCTGTATTATTGTATTTTGATCGGTATGTTATTAATTTAGAAGGAGGTTTTCAGCATTTTTACTTAACTAGCACATTCATCAGTACATTTTAAATCACTGGTATATGTATGAGGTGCTGAATGAAAACCTACAGTTGCTTTGTTTTGTCAAGAAGTAAGAGAAAGACCTAGAATAAATCCTACAATCCTCCATATTCCAATTAGAAGTCAATAGGCCTCAAGAATGTTTTATTATGGCTGTTTTGTGACTCAAAAGACGTACAACACACACGATAATACCCACTAATATAGCAAAATAAGATAAAAAGAATGAGATCTTCCCTACATATTTTCTGTTCCATCCATCAAATGTGTCTCTATGCAGATTGGGAGTCAAGTAAACAAAAATGATGAGGAAAGAAATATAATAGAAATTTCTTGTGGGGGTTGGTAATCTTGGAAAGATTTAGCAGATTCAGCAGCAGTGTGGGTGTTTCCTCTCACCAGAAATTGCATTTTTAATCTTCTCAGTGAAAAAAAAAAGTACATTTGTTTTTATCTTGACTAACATTTCTGAAAGCAGCTGCAGACTTCTGAGAATAGCCACCTCAGAGAAGAGATGAAAGCTGTTACGTCCACCGAAGGTGGGTATTTTAGGGGATAATTAAACAAAACCACAAACACATTAAATGTTAATTGCTGGGAGCAGAGGTGAGCTGGATTTGGAGGAGAAACAAAACAGGTGGAGAAAAAAAAAAGACAGTGAAAGTAAAAGAGAAGCTTGGAGGCTTTTAAGAGAGGATTGTTTCCTCTCTCGGATCCTATTCAAGCCTTGGCAGCCATTCACTGTTTTCTATTTTTAATGACATCTCATTGTCCCTTCTTCTTGTAGTTCATCCGTCGCTGCTTGTCACTAATAAAGAGGCTAATACATTAAACATGCTCACGATCATCTCCTCGGTCTAATGTGACAGAGTGACGCACACAGGGTCAGGTGAAATATTATCCCCAACTACATTTCCCATAGTTCTCAGGGAACTGCTGGCGTGCTTGTAGAATTCACTTTGGCCCCTTAATTATGCACATAATAACATCTGAAAATCAATTCCTTGAATATTCTGCTGATTGAACTGACTGTAATTTACTAAACTTGAATGAAAATCCACAACCCTAATCCTGATTTAAATTGTATGCCAGATAAACTCAGCAGCCAGGCCGATTCACACATCCCGCAGCATCCCTTCTCTCACTTCAACACACTTCCCCCCTGCATCCCATTGAGAAGTCAAGCCTGCCTTTCTCAAATCTGTCTGTTTACAATGAATTAACTTGTGAGAGAACAGATGTGTGATCGCGGGCTCTGAGCGTTTGTGTGTCTGTAAATCCTCTGGGCGTATGAGGACGGCAGGCAGAGGAAGACACAAGCCATCTAACTAAACAACCAAGAAGAGATAGAAGGCAATCTGGAATGAATAAACAGCAAAGGGAAGAATGAAAGTACCTGCCAAGAAATACATTTTAATGTGAAACCACCCCAATAATGCTGTTCATATACACAACTGTGAAATACAAACAAACTAACCCTTTTTTTTTTTTTAGGTGGATACTTAAGAAAAAGGCCTGAAATCAAACTAGTGCCATATTGTTTTAAGTTCTTCCATGCAGTGCTGTTTGCCAGCTTTCTTAAGCCAAAATGTAACACTTGTATATACAGTTGAGGCATTATGAAGCCAAAATAAAGCGAGAACGATGTCAAATCTCTGCTGAAATGGGGCGTTTCTAAAAATATTAGCCCACTTTGTGAACGAATCGACCTGCAGGAGAGAAGCAGTCGGCTCAGACCGGGGTTTATTCAGACTCAGACTTTCTTTGAGGCTAAAGATGGCAACAGGAAAATCTCACAGAATCAAATAAGGATGTGAGGATTAGTCTAGTCAACATACATATAAATATGCGCTTTCTCCGTCTTCTTTGTCTGCTCCCCTTTTTTCCAAAACCTTGATTATTTATAAGAAGATGATATTAATTCAGATGTGAGCCCTCACAGTCAGAGCTATCAACAAGAATTCACTGCTTCAGTCAAGGCTGACAAGCAGTTAAATGCTGGACCTGTGGGAGATAGCATTATGCTGCATGTCTTAAATATTAGACTAGCTCCCTCTGGTGGTAACAACAAAGTCCTGACACTCCTATTGCACTATTGTTTATGATGTAACTGAAGAAATAAGCTGTACAGGTGGTGAACAATGTGAGCAGGCAGATACTGAAGGCTATCTTGATTTCATAAGCATCATCAGTTACAGTCTAGAGGCCAAGGATGCTTACCAGTAATCAGCTCTTCTGGTCTGATGGATCCACTTGACTCTAAGATGAAACTAGAAGCTGGCCAAATCTGCACAATCTGAAAGAGAACCACCTAAAAAACACGACTTCCACCAACAACCATATGATGTCAGATAATTAACTAAGCTAAAAATAGCATAATTACCTTCACCAGGACATGCTGTGACTGCTGTCTAACAATACTAAAGGGACCAAAAACACAAAATTCAGCCACATAACAGTAGCGTACTAGATTTAAATCTTGCCAAATGCTGCTTTAGTCATCACAGGTAATTTCACAAAACGGGATCATTAGATGGTGCAACATTTAGTAACAGATGGTATAAAATGAAAGCTTAAGCAACTCCATTAAAAAATGCAAGATATTAACAGCATGGTCTTTTGCTTTTCCTTTAACTGCCCAGAAAAAAAAAAACATTGGAGAAAAGTAAAGTGAAATTTATTGAGGAATGGCAACTGAAGCTTACATTTAAATACAGCTCAAAGATTTTCTCGTGCTGGCGTCACCAGAAAATTTCCACTGGAAATACTCGGGAAACTTCTAAATTGGGGGTTTTGTACAGATGAGACTTCTGGGATATTTTGTCAAAAGTCAAAAGTGCATTTTTATTGTTTAAAAATCAGAGTTAATGCATCGTGGTTAACATCTCCCACAGGCACACTTCATTAAGTCAGTCATAAATAAAAAACATCCAATATCATCAGTCTGTAAGTGATCTCAGGAAATCGTTTTGCCCAGAAGGAATTCAGCATATTCTTTCCTGCGCAGCACCCGCTGCATTTTGAACGTATTGGGTGAGGTGCTCGAGTACGCCATCATCTGCTTACGAAGTTTGTTAAACGCTCCCTCTGCCACCAGCTGCACTCTCATTGGCCCGATGCTGCCTTTGATACGGAAGGATTTGTAGACGGCCGAATCCTGCTGGAGAGAAATGTCCAGCTGGGAAGCAAGAGAGGAAACACCAAACAAAAAGACAAGGTAGAGTGATTTAATGACAGACTGTAAACATGCTGCCTGTTGGTGAACCTTCATTAGGATTTCTCTTACCTTATGTCGTTGTTCCTCTGTAAGCCTCCTCACACCTTTCAGCTCTAAGAACACCTGGTAGTGAGGGTCCGAGCCACCAATTGTATCTCCTGCAATGCCACAATAAATAAAATAAAATATGCTGCAAAGGGTTCAATAGTTTTCGCATCATATTCAACTTTCTTCTATGATTTAAGGGTATAAACAAGAACAAATATTACCCAAGATGCCGCTCTCAGCACAGCAGTAGTCAACCAGCTGAGCTCCTGGCCACTGAGCGACGGCCTTCTTCAAAGCACTGAGGAACAACGCTTCTGACACTTTCTCTCCTCGAACATTCAGCATCTGACCTCGTCTAATGGAGCATGGAAGCAAGGAGAAAGTATCGTGTCATGCTTTATATACACACACACACAGCATAAGAAAAACTGTACTGCTGTCCAGTGCTGTACCTGTACTGAAACTCCACGATGGGACACTGGTTGTGAAATCCAACAACTTTTACAATGTCTCCGATGCGATATCTGTAACAAGGGAAATATACAGGTAAATATGAGAGTTTGTTATAGTTGTAATATCACATTTTAATTGCAGTGATGGTCATACAGAGCCACCGGACAAATCTGATTTTACACTCATTAGCAACTTTGTTAAGTACACCTGTTCAACTGCTCATTAACACAAATATCTAATGAGCCACTCAGAAACTTGGTGCACACAGAGATGTAGCCATGGTCAAGATAACCCACTGAAGCTCATACCAGGTGTTAAAATGGGTCAGAAAGTTGATCTAAGTGACTAAATGTGGCATGGTTGTTGGTGTCTGCTGGGATTTCACCACACAATCATGTCTAGGGTTTCCAGAGAATGGCACGGAAAAGAGAAAATATCCAGTGAGCGGCAGATCTCTGGTAGAAATGCTTTGCTGATGTCAGAGCTCAAAGGAGAGTGGCCAGACTGAGTTGAGCCTATAGGAAGGCAACAGAAACTCAGATAATGACTTGTTGCAACCAAATTATCAAGAAGAGCATTTCTATAATCACAGTGCATTGAACTATGAAGCAGATGGGTACAGCAGCAGAAGACCACATCAGCTGCCACTCATACTCTGCAATATTCTTGATATTTATTTAGAATCACCTCTGTTAATTCTTGATATTTATAATTGAGTGATTTGTATATATTAGTGCTGTTTCTTAAATTTGTAAAATCTGTAACATACTGTATTGTTTAGTCTGTTACTGTTACCGACTTGGAGCAACTGTAATCCACATTTATTCCCACAAGTAATCTGATTCTGAAGAACAGGAAACTGAGGCTGTTATTCACATAGGGTCACCAAATTTGGACAAGATTGGAAAAAGTTGCCTAGAGTTTCATTTTTTGCTCTACCATTTGGAGAGAGGATCAGAATTTGGCATAAACAACATGAAAGCCTTGTTGTAACAATCGTTCAGGCAGATGGTGGTGGTAGCATAATGGTGTCAGGGATATTTTCTTTGTTTCCTTGGTACCAAGATCCTTTTAAACTCCACAGCCTCCAACTGAATAGTGATGCTGACCATGTCCATCCCTTTATGACCACAGTGTACCCATCTTCTGATGGTTGCTTCCGGTAGGATACCACACCATGTCACAAAGCTCAGTCAAGTCTCAAAATGGTTTCTTGACCAATGAGTTCATTGTACTCAGATGACCTCCACAGTCACAAAAGTCTCAGTCCAATAGAGCATTTGTGGAACGGGAGATTCCCATAATGTCAACACTGACCAAATTCTCTCTGGAATGTTTCCAGTACCGTGTTGAATCTTTGCTGTGAAGAATTAAGAAAAAAGGATGTCCAACCTAAAAGTAGTGAAGTGTACCTAATAAAGTGTTACATATCAAACATGAACACTTCCATTTGAGTCTTAAACAGATTTAGAACATGTTAAAATGCAGTGTGACCCATCACAATCATGAGGATGTAAACATACAGCTGCAGTTATTTATATTTGTTTGTAGATGAAATCGAACCTGTAAAGTCCTGAAGCATTTGTGACAAGCAGCTCATAGTTTTCTCCCTCCTTCACCTCCTCCATCAGCAGAGTGTGAGGGGCCTCCTCATCCAGGCTGCTCTCTGGGAGGAACTCGCAGAACATTGAGCGAGGGCACAGCAAGTAACGTCTTTCTGACTCCTGAGGCCACAGGTTCACCCCAATTAAACCTGCAGGGGCACAGATAATGAGAGCAAATGCTGACCTCATCCACATATAGAAACCATACAAATGCCCAACTGCAACGGTTTTTAATTAAACAGCTTAAAAATGTAAATGTACCTTCAGTAGCAGCATAGAAGGGCGAGTAGAAAGGCACTCCTTTGCAGTAACTCTCCCTCAACATTTCACCGTAGATCTGATTGGAGCCTGAGTCCACTGCCAGGACCAGGTTCAGATGAGGCCACAGGCGCTTGGCAATCCCCCTGAAGCCGTCCTGGAAGTGGGCCCGGAGCTGGGCAGCTCTCTGTGGGTCTGGCTTCATTAGCGCTTCAAGCTTGGCCCTCACTTTGGGCTCCAGAGACAGAGCAGTGCTGATTTTCCCCCGTTCAATGTCCTCCACAAGTTCCTGCCAACGCTCCTATGAGATCGAGAGCATATTAGGGAGAAATGACTTGCCCAAGCCTTTATTCATAAAGCAATTAACACAAATGTTTTAATCAGTCAGTGGGAGCTAAACACCTGACTCAAGATTTCATCTTGTTTTACTAAATGATGTCCCAGTGAGAACGAAATGAGGCACATGTGAAGGACAACAACAGCCTGCTACTGCTCAATGAAACGTTGTCTCTTAAAATAAACAAGAAATAACATTGCTAATGCTTTTCTTTGAAGGATGGAATGGATGAATTACTTTACATACTTTACGGTTTCCCATTAAGTCCTGTTTTCATGCCTCTACTCACATAAAAAAGAAAGAAAAACACAAAAACAACAAAAGTAACTCATTCCTGACAAACAACTGGGTACCTGTAGGGCACTGAAGGCATAGAAAACTGTGGAGGCGAAGTTGGACTCCAGAGTTCCCACATTAGGATCTTTCAGCGCAAAAAGAAGATGCAAATAGAGCGTGTCCTTCTCACCGGGAACCTGAAGAAACATACAATTTTATTACCGAATCGGTCACACAAAGGCTGACCACTTGTTAGGCTTGCTGATTGTACCTTGAAGGCAGGTGCTGGAGTCGTGTACAGGTTTAGGATGTGGCGTGAGGAGGCTGGTGTCGAGGAGTTTGGTCCGATGGGAATTCCAGCCTCAGACTGCCGAAAAGTAGGAGTGTAAAAGAACTTGGTGGTGCGTTGAAGGCTCTTGGTCTCAGGGAATGCCTGCTGCATGGCATCTAAGCACACAGTCACTCCCTGATGGAAACACACAGCGAGTATTATTAGTAAAATTTCCTTGCGCAGTGCATGGGCTACACCGTCATCATCATCATCAAGCAGTGACTTCACCTGCAGGAAGAACTCAGTGTTGGTGTCCTTAGTGCTGAGCAGCATGGCACTGGATCCTGATGTCCCGGAGGTCATGGCCAGAATTAATGGCTTCTCTGCAATGATGAGCTTCTCTTCTCCAGCTGCGATGCGGTTGATTAGGTCTTGATAGTGCGTGTATGTAGTAATAGGATGGCATGCCTGAAATTCTTTAATATCTAGAAAATAAACAGATTTCATGATTTAAATCAAAACTGTATTGACACCTCTAATTTATCTTTCATCATTTGAGCTTATTTTAAGCACAAGTATCAAACAGTCCCCAATTTCAGCATCGCAATTCTCAGGACCTGCTGCATTGTCCGTGCCCATCAGGAACACTGGGACATTTCCCAGTATACTCAGGGTCATTTAATACCCTGGCCTGCTGTGAATAGTTTAAACAGCAACATTACAACAAGCAGAAATGAGTTGGTGGTACTCTCAGAAACCACATTCTCATCCACAGACTATATGATACTGCTGCTATATGTGCACAGGGCATAGGCAGGTGAACCATGGACACAAGTAAATGCACACTCCAGCAAGACACACAGCACGCAGCAGCTTCTATATCAAAACTATTTAAGTGAAGCAATGAAATTGTGGAGGGGAAGAGAAAGAGAAAGTCACGAGGAAGCATCTTAACTCTGTGGTAGTCAGGATAATTTTCATCTCAGATGATCATAGAAATAGTGTAGTACTTTTTACATCTATACTAAAGGTGTTGTAGTACAGGAATGAAAGGAGTGATACTAAAAAAAAATATGAATGTAACGTTAATAATACACATATAAACATAAATGATGATAGTTGTATTTGATTGCATCTGGCTACAGGTGTACAGGCTACATGTGTTTTCAGTGTCAATTATTTGACAAAAAAATGAAAAAAACATGAGAAAAATAAAAAGATTTTGACTTACAGCATTATTATTCTTCCCTCCAATATTTCCTACAAATATTACTGTAATAACATAAAATGAATTCATTTGGAAACCCTTTGGCACAACTAAATAACAAATCAGCACATGGAGTTAAGTCTACAAAACGAGCCAAATTCCACTCAATGCATGAAATGCTGTTTCAGTCACCTGTACGCTGAAAATGTCTCGGGGACATTTGTTCATTGAAAACAATAAATTTGATGACACAGGTTTAAAACAAAATAAAAAGAAATTTTAAAAAAGCTTGACTTGCTCACAAAACAATAAAAAATAAGAACAGATAAATGCAGCTTTGATTATATTTGGAAAGCAACACGTTTAAAATAGGAATCAAATCAATATGAAATTGTGATTTGTTGCCGTTATTTAAGGACTCTGGGGTCTGGTGGCAGCTGGTGGCACGAGTTTTTTCCTTTAATGTGTCACCCCGGTCTTCCCAAGCGTTAACACTGAATAAGCACAAATGTCTTCACACTACCTGCTTGCTAAACTAACGCCATCTACTTCGCTGCTTACCTTTTATTGAGCTGAAGTCGTACTGTCTTCCATAATACGTATCTGCGCTTTTACGCAAGCGCTTCAGCAGAGTCTCCTGTTGGACTTCTTTGACTTTGAGTGTGTCTGCTTCAAGTTTCCTTCTCTGCCGCCTGCCCAGCCAGCCTACAACCTTCACCGCTACATGCTGGCTCAGAAGGCTACTTAACGTCCGGTTTTCAACCTTTATCTTCAAGATTAATGCCATCCCGGCCACAGAGCACAAACCGATGACAGCGGGGAGAGGGGTCGGCATGGCTGTTACACAAGACACACAAAAACACAGAGGAGCCAGGTGGGGCGCTGTTAGTCAGCATTAGACCGTTACTTTTCTTCTCATTTACAAACAAGAGTACGCAGTCTACCGTGAAAGTGCGCAATCCTGTCGAGACAAGATGGTTTTTATTTCGCTATTTCGTGCACTCATTCACCGCTTACCGGGAATCTGTCCGCTGATGGCCAGGGCGACCGATGAAACCGCAAAACAAAGCGGAAGTGCAACGCGAAACCAAGAGGAAGACATCTTGAGCATTAAATAAGATGTGACGTCCCCGTGGTTATAATAATTAATGTCTATAAAAAGCCTTTGGACTGCATTTCCACGCCCAAGAAAGCATGTCAACTTTTACTTTCGCCGCTGTCTGTGCTGCTTCCGTATTTGGGTCAGAACTAGACGCTGATTGGTTTGACTAAATCATGACGTAATAAACCTGGAAATACCAACTAAAAAAAAACAACAACTTATATTTTATTTATCTGTTTTTGCTTTAAATGTAGCACCACTGCCTGGATAATGCTATAGCGTCCGTGGTTGTGATTGCACAACAAAGACAATCAATCTGCAAGTTCGATTCTTATTAAATATTTCTTACATAAAACACGGAAGTGTGAGGGTTTGTGGACATATATACTACCAGTCAAAAGTTTGACCACACCTCATTTAATGTTTTTCTTTATTTTCATGGCTATTTACATTGTAGATTCTCACTTAAGGCATCAAACTATGAATGAACACATATAGAACTATGTAGTAAACAAAAAACTGTTTTATATTTTAGATTCTTCCAAACAGCCACCACTGTTTCAGTCCCTGAAACAGTCACATGGGGGAAGGGGGGCACACCTACACACTGTAAAATAGTTTCAGAAAACTGTGAAGAAGTCCATGATTTTCAAAAATGTCTTATCTGTGCTTCAGCATAAAACAGCATTTTCTGACTGTCAGGATTTTGCATCTTTCAGTCTAACGTGCTTATGTATGTCAGATATGTTACACAAAAAATATACAAAAAAAGGACCCTGGGATGACACCCCGATGTCAGGTGTCTGCCTCCTGCTGGTTCCAGTGCCCAACGTCGTACAGGAACGTAAACAGCAGTGAGGTTTGTGGGGTTACTGAAGTTTGGTTAGCTGGTATATAATGATGTGCTATGTCATAGGTGTCAAACTCTGGCCCGTGGGCCAAATTTGGCCCGCAGCTTAATTACATTTGGCCCGCGAAGCCATGCCAAATTACTATCAGAGCTGGCCTACTGGTATTACACAGCTAATATATATATTGTTTAGTATTAAGCTTTGCTTGTTCCATATTCAGTTTTTCAGCAAAACGTGTTTGAGTCCATAAGAAAAGATTCATTCTTATATCTGGAGGAAGTATTTTTTTAAATAAATATTAACGTTAGCCCGCGACTTTGTTCCATTTTTGAATTTTGGCCCACTGTGTATTTGAGTTTGACACCCCTGTGGTATGTGATCGCTAGCGACACAGCTATGTTAGCATAATATAAACAGTGAAGCTGGAGGACTCAGTCGCTAGATGACGTCATCGCCTAATTTGCATAATTGGTCATATAATTATAAAGGACCCTGTAGGAGAGAGAAATAACATGATGGAAGAGACATAAAGTCAGTAAAAACACCCTAAAACCATTTAGTATATATTTAAAACCACACATTAAATTTCTTTATCCGGACTTTAACAAACTACATTAATCAAAAATGGACATAGCAAGCATCACCAGACAGCTTCAGTCAAAATTGGATGTAGAAGATGGAGGTAAGGCTCTGCAAGGACATCCGATTTCTAAGTTAGCAATAGAATAGAATAGAATAGAATAATCCTTTAATTGTCCCACAAGGGGAAATTTGGGTGTAACAGCAGCAAGAAAGACACATACAAACAAACAGTACACAAGACACAGAACAGAAACATACACAATTTTTACATATTTACATCAAGGACAAGGGTTACCAAAAACAGAGTACTGTACCGTTATTAAATTAAATAAAATTAAATACAGATAAGAGGCAAACCCTGCTTATAGTGTGAATGGGTTGATAAAATAGAGCAAGTTACAGCGCTGATGTAAAACTCTGTTTGTTGGGAGCAGTTTTGATTGTACAGTCTGACAGCTGCAGGGAGGAAGGACCTGCGGAAACGCTCCTTCATGCATCTAGGATGTAGCAGTCTGTCACAGAAGGAGCTCTGCAGTTCAGCAACATTTACATGCATGGGGTGGGAGACTCTGTCCATCAGAGATGTTATTTTGGCCAGAGTCCTTCTGTCTCCCACCAACTGCACTGGGTCCCAGAACAGAGCTGGTCTTCCAAATGAGTTTATCCAACCTCTTCCTCTCAGCTGCCGATAAACTGCTGCTCCAACATACAACACTGTAAAAAATGACAGATGCCACCACAGAGTCATAGAAGGTCTTTAAAAGCGCTAGCTGGACTCCAAATGACCTCAGCCGCCTCAGCAGGTAGAGTCTGGTCTGTCCCTTCCTGTAGAGAGCATCAGTGTTGTGGCTCCAGTCTAGTTTATTATTCAGGTGAACACCCAGGTACCTATATGTAATGTATGTTTGCACTGATTGCCGATCACGCTTCAACTGAGTCCTCCTCGGTCAGAAGGAATGGTACTCCACAGTGATGTAGTTCAAATAACTTTAATAAGGAGGTGGCAGATGACATCAACAGGATGTACAGCGTTGGCAGGGAGGCAATTGCATCACAGTATTCACATGCAGGTAAAGGGGGTGTGAGTATGTATATGGGTGTGTGTGGTCATCTGTAAACAGAAAGAACAAACATTTGTATTAACCACTATGGATAGCAGTGTACCCCTTATACAGTACTGTGGGTTTCCAGCGTAATGTTATACAATCTGCCATAACCTCATGGCCACTAGAGGGCACCCTAAGACCATAAATGAATTTCTGGCTCGTATATACATTGGCAAACCAGACCTCTGCAGATTACAACGATTCAGAGGATAAACATAGTAAATAGTTACATCCACCTACAACCACAATGCTTGACAGTAAGTCGTATATGGAATGAAATATGGGCTGAACACAAGGCTGCCTGTAGTAGGCCAAAAAAACGCATCTTAGCGATAGCAACGGGACTAGCTTCTCACGTAGCAAATTACACAGATAAAGTCAAACAAGCATCACTCTCATCTTACAATACTCACATGGTAAGCACGCACACAGTATTAACTCACACGGGAATGCAAGTAAATACGTTACTCCTCCGACACCCCTCTCATCTGTGCAGAACTGCGCTGAACACGTTCCCAACCGGAAGTACAGATACCGAGGTGCATCATGGGTAACGTAGTATAAAACAGCTACAGTAAACAAGCGGACTTTTAACACTATAAGAGTCCACTATCTCAATGTCCACTCCCTGGATGTTCACCGGTGTCAGTGTGGTGGGTCTGCGTCTCCGGAAGTCCACCACCAACTCCTTGGTTTTCCCGGCATTGATCAGCAGGTGGTTCTGCTGGCACCAGTCCGCAAAGTCCAGAGTGTACTGTCTGTACTCTGAGTCGTCCTCACCTGTGATGAGGCCAGCTATGGCAGTCGTCAGAGAACTTCTGTAAGTGGCTAGCACAGTTCCCTGTGGGGCCTTCATACTGCAGACCAGCGTATCAGAGACACAGCCCTGTGTCCTCACATACTGTGGGCGTTCTGTGAGGTAGTCCAGTATCCACTGGGACATGTGGTGGTCCACTCCCGATAGCTCCAGCTTGTCCCTCAGAAGTCGTGGCTGGCTGGTGTTGAAAGCACTGGAGAAATCAAAGAACATGATCCTTACAGTGCTTCCAGGCTTCTCCAGGTAAGTCAGAGCTCGGTGCAGGAGGTAGATGATGGCGTCCTCCACCCCAATGCCAAGCTGGTAAGAAAACTGCAGCGGATCCAATGAAGACCTCACCAGGGGGTGCAGATGGCTTAGAAGCAGCCTCTGGAGGGTCTTCATCAGATGTGATGTCAGGGCTACCTACCTGAAGCTGCTGAGGTTCTTGGGATGGGAGGTCTTTGGTACCAGTACCACACAGGAGGTCTTCCACAGCTGTGGATTTTTCCCCAGCGACAGGCTCAGGTTGAACAGATGATTGGAATGGTGTATTTTAATGCATTGATTTATTTTAAACAAAGCAATGTACAACTACCGCTTCTTCCGACCTGCGTTATAGTCAGTGCGGGAGCAGCGGCTTCGCTCATGCGCAATTAATTTGCAGTTTGGACGCGTAGGTGTAAACACCTGCTCTGACAGCAGCTGGGGGTTACTGCTGCGTTAGGACCGCCGCCTGTGAGTGCTTTGGCACGGGCGAGGTGCCCACGGCAGCTCCCGCTGCTTGTAAGAGCGATACGTGCTTTCACGTCAAAAAAGTCGTAATAAGACTCCAATAACACCAGAAAAAGTCACCAGATTTGTTGCTTTTTAGAGAAAAAAGTCAATAAGGGGGTCTGAAAACTCGCTAGATGTAGCGACAAAGTCGCTGCCGTTAAGTCCTCCGTTATTTGTTTAGCTAAACAAGTAACTTAACACTGGGTTACAGCCAATGACTGTATACAGTCATTGGTTACAGCACCATAGCAGTATATACAAAAAATACAAGCCTCCGTTATTTATTTAGCTAATATGCTAGTAGCCAATGTGCTTTAAGCTAACTTGGCTTCCCACCATCTTACATTTGTAAATAAAAATACAAAGAAGTTACCTTTAATACCTTCGACTAGTATAATTTCACTCCACGTTAACAGGATGGCTCTTTAGACAAGCGCTGTTGTTCAGTCCGGAGCTTTCTATGTAAGAGCAAGCCGTAAAACTTGAAAACAAAAAGTAAATAATAAAAAAAAGGAGAGTGTGTTGTTTGTTAATTGTCGCGGGCCCGCCGGTGCTCGACGGTGAGACATCGGGGCCGTATCCCAAGTGCGGTTGCACCCTGAGTTTTTTCCTGTCTGAGTTGCCATTCCTCGATAACAGCAGGTTAATATTAAGGTTAGCTTAATGGTTAATACTAACGTTCAGGGAGGTGGAGGTTCAAAACGTTTTGTGATGTCACAGCCCGTGTGCCTTTGAAGTCTTACAACGTGAGCTCATAAATACCCCCAAGGTAAGGCACTCTACTTTACTGCACCTAGTGTTTTAACGTTGAATCGATAGTCGTCTGCAAATATATGGCGCTCAGTCTTCAGTCATACAAATTCTTCAGACACTGATGGCTTTGAGGAGCTTGACAGATATTATTTAGAGCCTGATGGGTTCTTCTTACCGATATCTATTTCCAGAGATGAACAGTCTGAGGTTCCTAAAA
Source organism: Haplochromis burtoni (assembly GCF_018398535.1). Taxonomy (NCBI): domain Eukaryota; kingdom Metazoa; phylum Chordata; class Actinopteri; order Cichliformes; family Cichlidae; genus Haplochromis; species Haplochromis burtoni. The sequence continues at coordinate 93,133 of NW_024583387.1, forward strand.
CCAGTGTTTCTGTAAA